>NC_134354.1:48741200-48866200 GCF_048569485.1 Anomaloglossus baeobatrachus | reverse complement strand
CAGGCCGGCCGGATCATCTTTACCATCTGTGACGGTCTCCCTGGACTAAGTTTCTGCCGAGTAAAAGAGGAGAAGGTAAAGAGACTACTGTTTGTGCCTGTTTCTTTCATTGCTTGTCGGCCCTGCACCGTGTTAGTCACACAGCACCATAGACTTCCACAAGCACCAACTGTGCCCCGGGCATTGCTCCACCTGTGGGGAGCAGTACCACCATTGCTGCTATAACATCATCCCGGTGGCCTCACACAGCAGCGGCGGCTTAATAGCCGCAGACCACAGGTGGCGTCACGAATACAAACTTAAAGTCATCCGCCACATATTCAACTGACACCCACCAGGGCCACGGAGCCGGGCCCAGCCACCACTGACTACCACCGGACTAGTCCGGCCCGGCACCGGGTGTCCCATAGCCCTGGGGTGGGCGAGTCATATGTACATAAAAGTGAAACATACAATAACAATTCCATAACGTATGTACTTATTATAGGATGTATTACTCCCTTTACCAGTAGGAGTAGGGTCGTGCCTTTACATTAGTAGCCTTTTTTCATACAGTGTGTCCACCCATATCCTGTCCACCGCCATTAACTTGAGAATGGCGGCAGCTATAGGCATAGAAGCAGTGTCTAGGTATAGTAAAGTAGCCATCGCTACACAATGAAACCACTTATAGCGCCACCTGGTGGAAAATAATGGAGTTAGCATTTTTATCTCGAAAACGGAACGAGACAGAGAAAAAAGTGAATTAAAAAATTGTAGGGCATCATCAATTCGATATGAATCGACACCTTGCATACAGAAATGCTATGATATGAAACCCATGAAGCCCCCAAAATATTGAATGCTGGTCATGTATATGGCGCTCATTTAACTTTGATGCTCAAAGTGGCCCCCGTCAGCTGCAATGCACATCTGGCCTCTGCACAGCATACTGTATCTTGCTGCACGTTGTGCAATATGGCAGGTGACACGTTTGCACAAGCATCTGTGATACGTCGTCGTAGGTCCTGCAGTGTTGGTGGAGGGGTCGCATATACCTGCTGTTTGATGTGACCTCACAGAAAGAAGTCCAATGGGGTCAGGTCAGGTGAGCGTGGAGGCCACTCCACGCAGCCACCATACCCAATGACTTGTAGGAAGGTCTCCATCAGGTATCGCTTCACGTCCGCAGCCTTGTGAGTTTTACATGTTCTAATCATAGCATTTCTGTATGCAAGGTGTCGATTCGTATTGAATTGATGATGCCCTGCAACTTTGTAATTCACTTTTTTTCTCTATCTCGTTCCGTTTTCGAGATAAAAACGCTCACTCCGTTGTTTTCCACCAGGTGGCGCTATAGGTGGTTTCATTGAGTAGCACATGGCTACTTTACTATACCTAGACACCACTTCTATGCCTATAGCTGCCGCCATTCTCAAGGTAATGGCAGTGGACAGGATATGGGTGGACACACTATATATTTTTTTTATTCTGTCTCTTACCACTAGGGGGAACTACTGGACAAAATAGATATCCAATTTCAAAGTAAATAAATAAATAATACAATAATAAATTATACTCACTTCTTTCTTCTCTCAGAAATCTAGCAATTGCATTTGTTCCTCCATGAATTTGTTTACAAAGTCAGAAATAGAGTTCAGCAAAAAGATTTGCCCACTCAGCATGACAGACAGCTGCAGCTTGTCCTAAGCAATGTGAAATGTCAGCAGCAGCAAAGAAGAGGGACACTGAGGAACTGCCAATCAGGCTAGATGTGTGGAGATTCAGTAACAGGGAGGAGGGACACTGAGGAGCCTTCAATCACACAAGATGGATGGAGATTCAGCAGCAGCAAGGAGGAGGGACAACAGGAGGTATCAATCAGGCTAGATGAGTGGAGATTCCGCAACAGGGAGGAGGGACTCTGAAGAGCTATCCAATCAGGGTAGATAGGTGGAGATTAAGCAGCAGGGAGGAGGGACACTGAGGAGCTATCCAACTAAGGTAGATGGTTGGAGATTCAGCAACAGGGAGGCGAGACACTGAGGAGATATCCAAACAAGTCAGGTGGGTGGTGATTCAGCAACAGGAAGGAGAAACATTGAAGAGCTATCCAATAAGGCTAGATGGGTGGAGATTCTGCAATAGGGAGGAGGCACACTGAGGAGCTACCCAATCAAGCCAGATGGGTGGCGATTCAGAAACAGGGAGGAGGGACACTGAAAAGCTATCCAATAAGAGTAGATGGGTGGAGATTCCGCAACAGGAGGAGGGACACTGAGGAGCTATCCAATCACACTAGATGGATGGAGATTCAGCAGCAGCAGGGAGGAGGGAAACCAGGAGCTGTTAATTCAGCTAGGTGGGCAGATTCAACAACAGGGTGGAGGGACACTAAGGAGCTATGAATTTGGCCAGGTAGCAGAGATTCAGCTGCAAGAAGAACGGACATTGAGAAGTTATCCAATCAGGCTAGATGGCTTGAGCTTCAGCAGCAAGGAGAAGGGACACTGAGGAGCTATCGCTATCCAATCAGGGTAGATGGGTGGAGATTCAGCAGCAGAGAGGAGGGGTATTGAGGAGCTATCAAGCTAGAGGACAAAGATTTCAGAGCAGAGTGGAAGGACACTGAGGAGCTATAAATAACTCTAAATGGGTGGAGATTCAGCAGTAGGGAGAAGGGATACTGAAGATCTATCACACTAGATAGATGAAGATTTAGCAGCAGGGAGAAGGGACACTGAGGAGCTATCAATCAGGCTAGATGGATGGAGATTCAGCAGCAGAGAGACAGGACAATCAGGAGCTGTCAATCATGCTACATGGGTGGAGATTCAATTGAAGAACCAAAGAGAAGAGTCAGTAACACTACCTTCATGCAAAGAACAATATTTTATTAAACAGTTATATAACAAACACGATTAAAAAGGTTCAAGGTGTGCTGGTAAGGATACAAACAATAGTGGAACATGCACACCATTGCTGGCTATAAGTATATTAGGCAAAGCAGCCTATAGCTGGGACTATGTGTCATAAATAATTTACAAAAAAGAGGCACTCAAATGGTTAACCAGAAAAATACATACAGTGCAACAAAGTGCAGAGATGTAATTACTATAGGCAGACAGTCAGTAAGTGATCACTATTGAGTGGAGCAAAACACTCACAAGATAAATGAAAGGAGTGAAAAAACATCACTTTCACTCCTGCCCAACTGGTAACCAAGGGAGGCTTGAAATTACACAAAGTTAGAATGACACATACCCATAGTCGCCAAGTCAGCAAGGGAGGTGCAGTTCCACAGACACCCAATGGGTGGAGATTCAGCAGCAGGAAGGAGGGACACTGAGGCGGTATCAGTCAGGCTAGTTGGCTGGAGATTCAGCAGCAGGGAGGAGGGGCATTGAGGAGCTTTTAATCAGGCTAGTTGGGCAGATATTCAGTAGCAGCAAGGAGAGGGACACAAGGATCTCTTAATCCCACTAGATGGACAGAGATTCAACAGCAGTGAGGAGGGTCAATGAGGAGCTATCAATCTGGCCAGATAGCAGAGATTCAGCTGCAAGGAGGAGGGACATTGAGGAGCTATCAATCACACTAGATAGGTGGAGATTCAGCAGCAGGGAGGAGAGACAGTGAGGAACTGTCAATCACACTAGATAGGTGGAGATTCAGCAGCAGGGAGGAGAGACAGTGAGGAACTGTCAATCACACTAGATAGGTGGAGATTCAGCAGCAGGGAGGAGAGACAGTGAGGAACTGTCAATCACACTAGATAGGTGGAGATTCAGCAGCAGGGAGGAGAGACAGTGAGGAACTGTCAATTACACTAGATAGGTGGAGATTCAGCAGCAGGGAGGAGAGACAGTGAGGAACTGTAAATTACATTAGATAGGTGGAGATTCAGCAGCAGGGAGGAGAGACAGTGAGGAACTGTAAATTACACTAGATAGGTGGAGATTCAGCAGCAGGGAGGAGAGACAGTGAGGAACTGTAAATTACACTAGATAGGTGGAGATTCAGCAGCAGAGAGGAGAGACAGTGAGGAACTGTAAATTACACTAGATAGGTGGAGATTCAGCAGCAGGGAGGAGGGACTTTGAGGAGCTATCAATCAGGCTAGGTGGTCGGACATTAAGCAGTAGTGCGGAGAGGCATTGAAGAGCTGTTAGTCAAACTAGATGTTTGATGATTAGTTAAAAGATTAATTAAAAGGCATATATATACCTGTATCTTAATGAATACATTTGTTCTGTCATTGCATGTAATTTTTAGCATTTGACTAATGCAATGCAAAAAGAAACATTTTAGCATACTCAATGATTTGTGCAAATTTTTGAGTCATTTTATAGAATTTTAAAAAAAATGTAATTAAAAATGTTTACAACTTTTGAGCTATATAGTAACTAAGCTCTGATAGACGCTGTTATACACGGGTACCATACACAATCTGAATGAGGCCTTCCTTTTCCTTTATAGTATCTTCTATAGTTTCCCTTGCTTTATACAAATCATTTCCAGTCATTATGAATATTAATGTCATTGTATATGGATATTTACTTATCTACAAGTACGGAGTAAAGAAGTAAAAGTAAGACAGGAGAATGACAATGGCGGTGCACAGAGGGGCTCTCAGCTCTGGTTTAGGCGCCTGAAGCTGAATTAAGTCGTTAATTACCTTTATGTTTTCACTCCCCGCTGAGACTTTCTTTCTTAGTAACTAAGGCGATTAATCTTTAATCCTGCTTATATTTGGGCACTAAAGCCCGAAAAAGCTTCTTTCTTCCACGCTCTCTTATAAATAGGGAGAAGCTGACACAACTTGTGTAGGAAAATAGTTTACAAATTCTAGAAACATGGAAGAATGCAAAACAGCATCACGGTGCAACCTGTTCATCATGGTAGATGGCGGCAGGTAGGTAACAAAGGGGTTCTCTGCCTCGGACAAGTCAATATGCACTAATATCTGCTGCAATGTGTGGGAAAACCTGGCAGTAAACAATCAATTTCTGTGCAGTTGGGTATTCAACTTTGCCCATATACATTAGTTTGCTGCCTGTGTAATGCAGGACTCCATTATTGCTAATAGCAGCGGCACTTAAATCCCCTCTATGATATGGGTTGTCCTAATATATGTTCACTTTGGCCAAAAGCATCTGTAGGGCGTGGGTTAATCCACATAAAAATACTTTCCTTCTAGTATAAGTTCATATAAGCAGTGCCATATGCTTGTTTTAACACTAATTTATAGTACATGCGTTTCCAAAAACACGTATACAGAACTGTTTATGTAATGTCTGTTGAAGTAGTTTTCTCTGCAATTAAAAGTTTCTGGAATTCATTGTGAAAATTAAAGAAATACACAGGCATGTGATTTCCAAACATCTCTAAATGATTTCTTTTAATGAGCATCATTTATTTATAGTCCTCAGATATACAGACGTACCATGCATAAATATAGGTGTTCCATACAGGATAGCAAATAGTAGAAGACATAACAGCATAATAAATAAAGACACTCCCAGCATCCACCCAGCTAAGCCACATCCCCTGAATAAGTCTTTGTTACAAAAGTGAAATCCCACACCCTAAGAACAGGTTTTGGCAGGTTTGAGGATTTTAACTCCTTCCTTACTTGAACACGTTCTAAAGGATATGTATGATTCACAGTATATACTATATATGATTAGGATATACACTGGGAGATTGTTCAGCACATTTACTTAATGTCATCACTGAACACAATGTGAATTGGGACTTTTTAAGACTTTCTTATTTAGAAAACTTCTTATCACAGTAGATATATTATAGTATAGTAGACAGTATTGAGTAAGATTTGCAGGACCCTGATCAATGTCCTGCAAACCTCCTCTTATCACAAAGTAGGAAAGAAAGGGTTAACACCGTGCTGCTGTGACGAAATATCGGAGCACACAAATTGTCCTCGATTGTGATCTTTTATTCAACACGTTTCGGAAATAAAATCTCCATTTTTAGGAATATGGTCACAAATCTTTTGTACAATACATTTCGCAGATAAAATCTTCTTCAGGAATATGATCATAGATCTTTTACTCAACGCGTTTCATACATAAAATGTCCTTCTTCAGGAAAATGATCACAGATCCTTTGTAAAACGCGTTTCGCAGATAACATCTCCTTCAGGAATGTGATCACAGATCCTTTGTACAACGCGTTTCACAGATAAAATCTCCTTCTTCAGGAATATAATCATTGATCTTTTATTCAACGCGTTTCATAGATAAAATCTCCGTCAGGATTATCATCACAGATCCTTTGTACAATGCATTTCTCAGATAAAATCTTCAGGAATATGATCATAGATCTTCTCTTCAACGCGTTTCACAGATAAAAGCTCCTTCAGGAATATGATCACAGATCTTTTATTCAACGCGTTTTGGAGATAAAATCTCCTTCTTCAGGAATATGATCATAGATGTACATGAAGCCACAGTGCTAAGGCTTAATGTACATCTGTGATCATATTCCTGAAGAAGGAGATTTTTTTTTTCCAAAGCACGTTGAATAAAAGATCTGTGATCATATTCCTGAAGGAGATTCTAAGATCACCATCAAGGAAAATTTGTGTGTTCCGATATTTCTTCACAGTAGCGCCGTGTTAACCCCTTCTTTCCTACTTTGTGACTACTTCATATGGAGACTGTAACAACTGTTTTCAAGCCTTCATAGTGAGTGTGACTTCTTACTACTATTTCAGGTGAGCAAATCTGATGAACCCCCTCCTTATGAATCATCTGGGATAAGACATCAGCTACGCCTTTTTGTCTTTCCAGTTATTTTCTTCTACAATTTCTTCTTAGTGGCAGCTCTATGTTATGATTGCTAAGTCGAGCGTTACATCATAGTTGTGGCGCAACACACACATGATGATGTCACACAGCACCTAACAGTAGGCCAACAAGATCATTGCTCAAGCCTAATATTTGTCATGCGATGTTTGGTTCCAGACCTATTAGGTGTCACGGTGGCATTGGCCTCTTTTCGCATTGCAGAACCTGATGTCTCCTAGTTGTTTAGTCAAAGTCGGGCGTCGGCTGTTTCATGTGCACTGCTCCTCAGTCCTGCTGACCAGGGGAAATCTGCTAGGAGCTCAGGTTGTTAATTACCAATCACAGCCGTCTCCTTCCTACATAAGGCACTGGATCCTGCTACTCAGTGCCGACAATAGCTCCAGCTTATACAGCGATTCCGGTCTTATTATAGTGATCCAATCTGTTGGTGATCTGTAGTGTGCTTATTGTCCGGTATGGAAATTTCCTGGTTGTCTGTTTACTTCCTCCCTTTTATGTTATTTTCCCCTTTCCACGTTTAGTTTTTCCTTTATGTTTGATTGGCATGTGTACGAGTTTTGGGTTTTCCCCTGTCCGTGTTTAGTTGTTTGTGACTACGGTCCTGGCTCACCCCTTGGGAGGAGGTTGACGAGGGGAGTTACAATAGGGATTGGACAGAAGTTAGGGTAACGCCGGTGACTCAGGCTTCACTACCATCAAGCATACCTCTAAGCTAAGAGACAGTGCAGGGACCCCAGTCTAAGGGTCAGCCTAGGTATCCCTGTTCAGTCATCCCATCACCGTGACAATATTAGACATATTATAGATCATAGAATAGTGGATATATTATAGAAGATATATAGAATAGTAGATATTATATATCATAGTGCAGTAGATTTTATAGTAATATATTGTATTATAGTAAATATATTATTATTGTTAAGTATTACACTGTAGTGGATATTACAGTGGTATATTAGAAATTTGTTTTCAACGTAATTCCCTTATAAATTATTATAAGCACAGTAATAAACTACAATTGAATGCATTACTTTTAAAAATTGTTTTTAGGTAGAGATGAAGTATGGCACGCAGTGTGTTCTGCAGAATCTGTTACGTTTCCATGAAATGTGCCATTAAAGTGCCTCTAGAGCAGCATTAGGGTGACTTCATAAACAGCTTCATCAGAGCGCCACTATATATAGTACATCAGAGTGCCCCATAAACAGCATAATTTGAATTCCCCCATAAAAAGTGCGATAAGCGTCCCCATGTAAACAGCACATCAGAGTGCCCATGTAAACACCATCATCTAAATGCCACTATAAACAGTACATTAGAGTGCCCATGTAAACAGCATCATCTGAATGTCTCATGTAAACAGTGCCATCAGAGTGCCCCTATAAACAGCAAATCAGTGTGCCCATATAAACAGCACATCAGAGTGCACCTATAAACAGCACATCAGAGTGCACCTATAAACAGCACATCAGAGTGTCCCTATAAATAGCAAATCAGTGTGCCCCTATAAACAGCACATCAGAGTGCCCCTATAAACAGCACATCAGAGTGCCCCTATAAACAGCACATCAGAGTGCTCCTATAAACAGCACATCAGAGTGCTCCTATAAACAGCACATCAGGGTGCCCCTTTAAACAGCACATCACAGTGCTCCTATAAACAGCACATCAGAGTGCACCTATAAACAACACATCAGAGTGCTCCTATAAACAGCACATCAGAGTGCTCCTATAAACAGCACATCAGAGTGCCCCTATAAACAGCACGTCAGGGTGCTCCTATAAACAGCACATCAGAGTGCTCCTATAAACAGCACATCAGGGTGATCCTATACACAGCACATCAGAGTGCTTCTATAAACAGCACATCAGAGTGCCCCTATAAACAGCACATCAGAGTGCCCCTATAAACAGCACATTAGAGTGCTCCTATAAACAGCACATCAGAGTGCCCCTATAAACAGCACATCAGGGTGATCCTATGAACAGTGCCATCAAAGTGCCCCATAAACAGCACATCAGAGTGCTCCTATAAACAGCACATCAGAGTGCTCCTATAAACAGCACATCAGAGTGCCCCTATAAACAGCACATCAGGGTGATCCTATGAACAGTGCCATCAAAGTGCCCCATAAACAGCACATCAGAGTGCCCCATAAACAGCACATCAGAGTGCTCCTATAAACAGCACATCGGAGTGCACCTATAAACAACACATCAGAGTGCTCCTATAAACAGCACATCAGAGTGCTCCTATAAACAGCACATCAGAGTGCCCCTATAAACAGCACATCAGAGTGCTCCTATAAACAGCACATCAGAGTGCCCCTATAAACAGCACGTCAGGGTGCTCCTATAAACAGCACGTCAGGGTGCTCCTATAAACAGCACATCAGAGTGCTCCTATAAACAGCACATCAGGGTGATCCTATACACAGCACATCAGAGTGCTTCTATAAACAGCACATCAGAGTGCCCCTATAAACAGCACATCAGAGTGCCCCTATAAACAGCACATTAGAGTGCTCCTATAAACAGCACATCAGAGTGCCCCTATAAACAGCACATCAGGGTGATCCTATGAACAGTGCCATCAAAGTGCCCCATAAACAGCACATCAGAGTGCTCCTATAAACAGCACATCAGAGTGCTCCTATAAACAGCACATCAGAGTGCCCCTATAAACAGCACATCAGGGTGATCCTATGAACAGTGCCATCAAAGTGCCCCATAAACAGCACATCAGAGTGCCCCATAAACAGCACATCAGAGTGCTCCTATAAACAGCACATCGGAGTGCCACTGTGAACAGTGCTATCAGAGTGCTGGATAAATAAAATTATCTGAGTACTCCTATAAATTGCACAAGAGCCTCCATGAAATGTACCATCACAGTGCCAGATAAGCGGCATCATTTGAGTGATTCTATAAGCAGACCATCAAAATACACCGAGTGCCTTCATAAATAGCATTAACTCCATAAATAATACCATTAGAGGTCCCCAATAAACAGCATTATCAGAATGCCACCATAGTGTCATGCAAGTGCCCTCATATACACCTCCATCAGAGTGCACCTGTGTACACCGTTTGGGAAAGGTAACCTTTCTTATTTTGCCAGTCATTGCTATGTGTTTTCTCTTCTTTACAGTAGGCGACACAATCCATCCTGCATTATGTGCAGCGCGAGTCATTGCTCCTTTAACTAACTCTGGATATTTAGCCAGAAACTTCTGAGATTCATTTCCTGCTACTGGTGTTGCTGCGTGGCAGAGGAACCAAAGATAGATCAAGGGGAAAAACAAGCGAAATCCAGGAAAAGCCCAGAATAAAACTCCTATAATGCGCCCGAGTAAAGCGGTGGAGTGCGATCCTGGAGCAGAGCAGCCTCCGCACATCCACAGAGTAACCTGAGCGGAGGACAGATGACCAGAGGCGGTGAGAATATATATATATATATACACATGAGGTGCTCCGAGGGCACAGAATCTGGAATTCCTGAGCTGCCATAAACAAGGCTTCCAGACGGTGCCCTACAAGCTCGTAATGCCAGAAACCATGGATAGATAGATGGATAGATGGATAGATAGATAGATAATAGATAGGAGATACAGGAGTGTACATACATCACAGGGTGTCATGACAAAAGTTGTACTTGAGCCCCCCTATTTCCCCCAAGGAATGAATACAAATATTCGGTGTAGTAGGCAGGGTTATATCTATAGCTCTCAACTTTTATAAACAAGTGAGAGGGACGTGTATTATGGGACGTATACAGTAATTATGCCAGTATTGAAGCCCCTTAGTGTTCTCACCCATAGCTTGTGATGTTCCCAAAATTGCCACTCCCCCACACACACAGAATATGGTATCCCCATAGTGAATTCATCACCACAATTTCAACTCAATCCCCTTCCCCCCCATACACACATACAGTATGATTCCACAGTGCCCCCACCAAAGTATGGTGTCCCGACAGTGCTCCCAATAATAATACCCTTACAGCATGAGGCCCCTAAAATGCCCCTCAATCACAGTATGATGTTCCCAAAGTTAGATGTCCCCACCAAGATGATACCCAGACAGCCCCCCGCACAGTATGATCCCTCCCACAGACCCTATTCAGTGTGATGGTTCTTCTCAGTATGATCCCAACATAGCCCCTTACTCAGTATGATGGCCTCCACTCAGTATTATTTCCCCAAGGCCGCCACTCAGTATGATTTCTCTTCTCAATATCATCCCTTCATACCCCCTTACTCAGTATGATGGCCTCCACTCAGTATTATGTCCCCACAGCACCCAAGCAGTATGATAGCTCTTCTTACTATGGTCCCACCATAGCCCCTTACTCAGTATAATGGCTTCCACTCAGTATTATTTCCCCAAGACCGCCACTCAGTATGATTGCGCTTCTCAATATTATCCCTTCATAGCCCCTTACTCAGTATGATGGCCTCCACTCAGTATTGTGTCCACATAGCCCCCACTCAGTATGATGGCCTCCACTCACTATGATGGCCTCCACGCAGTATTATGTCCCCACAGCCCCCACTCAGTATGATCGCTCTTCTCGGTATCATCCCACTATTACACCTTACTCAGTATGATGGCCTCCACTCAGTATTGTGTCCACACAGAACCCACTCAGTATGATGGCTTTTCTTGGTACGATACCACCATAGCCCCTTACTCATTATGAAGGCCCCCAAAATCCCTCACTATTATGGCCCCCAATTAATATGAGTGTCCCGACAGCCCCCCATTCAATATGAGGCAAACCACAGATTCTGAAATTTAAAAACAACAACCAAACAAACACTACTCACTTTGTCCTATCCCCCAGCACGCTGCTTGGATCTGTGACGTGTGAGTACTGAGGGTCTGCAGAGTACGCAGGCTGAATAGTGGATGACGGAGCCTTTTGCTCCCTCATCCACCATTCCATTTAAGGTCCTGAGGATGTAGATGCTGCTGAAATTGTAATGACGGGCAACAGTCCCATAGCGGTCTGAGACAGATAGATCATTCACATGTCCTGGGCATTGGAGGTTGCCTCAGCAGTGTCTAAAGAGAGGGGCTGGAAAACCCTTTAAAGCCATTGATTCAACCCTCCCGGCACCGGCAGCCTGAACCGAGACAAGTTATAGAATGATCTGAGACAAGTTATAGAAACGTCTCAATTTATAATTTTCTCGGTGTAGAAGAAATCATCAGACTAAGCAATGTTTTCCCCCGTTGACCTCTCCTGGAGGCCTAAGCTGGTGTCCACACTGCGGAGCGCTGGGACCTGTGCGCTTCTCTAGAGAATTTTTTTTTTGGGATTCTGTGGGTCTGATTTATGAAATTGTCTGCGAGAAAACCCCTCTGTAGCCACAGCAAACATCAGAGATCAGCTTTCACTTCTGATAGTGCACCTGAAAAATAAAAACTGTGCTGTGATGGGTTGCTATGGCGTACAGTTTTCAACCTGACTGGTGCTTCCTTTTTGATGTGCCTGCCTTACGACGGACAAAAGGTGCTTCGTCACCTCTGTGGCTGCCGCCATTTCCTCTGAAACAAACAGCAGTTGAGATGAGTTTGTCATCAGCTGCTGAGCTCTGCATAGGCAGCAACCACTGAGATAACAGAGGCTGGGCAACACCTGGTTATTAATTTCTATCACACCGTGCACCCCTTAGCTCCCCATCTCTCCTTTCATTGAATTTGCATGCTGCTCTACTTGACCATAGGTTCTGTGCTATTCTACCTGACCATAGGTCATGTGCTGTTCTACCTGACCATAGATTATGTGCTGTTATACCTGACCATAGGTTAGGTGCTGTTATACCTGACCATAGGTTACTTACTGTTATACCTGACCATAAGTTACTTACTGTTATACCTGACCGTAGGTTATGTGCTGTTATACCTGACCATAAGTTACTTACTGTTATACCTGACCATAGGTTACATCCTGTTATACCTGACCATAAGTTACGTGCTGTTATACCTGACCATAGGTTACGTCCTGTTATGCCTGACCATAGGTTACGTCCTGTTATACCTGACCATAAGTTAGGTGCTGTTATACCTGACCATAGGTTACGTGCTGTTATACCTGACCATAGGTTACGTCCTGTTATGCCTGACCATAGGTTACGTCCTGTTATACCTGACCATAAGTTAGGTGCTGTTATACCTGACCATAGGTTACGTGCTGTTATACCTGACCATAAGTTACTTACTGTTATACCTGACCATAGGTTATGTGCTGTTATACCTGACCATAGGTTACTTACTGTTATACCTGACCATAAGTTACTTACTGTTATACCTGACCGTAGGTTATGTGCTGTTATACCTGACCATAAGTTACTTACTGTTATACCTGACCATAGGTTACATCCTGTTATACCTGACCATAAGTTACGTCCTGTTATACCTGACCATAGGTTACGTCCTGTTATGCCTGACCATAGGTTACGTCCTGTTATACCTGACCATAAGTTAGGTGCTGTTATACCTGACCATAGGTTACGTGCTGTTATACCTGACCATAGGTTACGTCCTGTTATGCCTGACCATAGGTTACGTCCTGTTATACCTGACCATAAGTTAGGTGCTGTTATACCTGACCATAGGTTACGTGCTGTTATACCTGACCATAAGTTACTTACTGTTATACCTGACCATAGGTTAGGTGCTGTTATACCTGACCATAGGTTACTTACTGTTATACCTGACCATAAGTTACTTACTGTTATACCTGACCGTAGGTTATGTGCTGTTATACCTGACCATAAGTTACTTACTGTTATACCTGACCATAGGTTACATCCTGTTATGCCTGACCATAGGTTACGTCCTGTTATACCTGACCATAAGTTAGGTGCTGTTATACCTGACCATAGGTTACGTGCTGTTATACCTGACCATAGGTTACGTCCTGTTATGCCTGACCATAGGTTACGTCCTGTTATACCTGACCATAAGTTAGGTGCTGTTATACCTGACCATAGGTTACGTGCTGTTATACCTGACCATAAGTTACTTACTGTTATACCTGACCATAGGTTATGTGCTGTTATACCTGACCATAGGTTATGTCCTGTTATACCTGACCATAGGTTACTTACTGTTATACCTGACCATAGGTTATGTGCTGTTATACCTGACCATAGGTTACGTGCTGTTATACCTGACCATAAGTTACTTACTGTTATACCTGACCATAGGTTATGTGCTGTTATACCTGACCATAGGTTACGTCCTGTTATACCTGACCATAGGTTACATGTTGTTGTACCTGACCATAATGAAAAATGGAAAAACAGCAAGTAAACTATGGTCAGATATAACAGCACGTAAACTATGGTCAGATATAACAGCACGTAACCTATGGTCAGGTAGAACAGCACATGACCTATGGTCAGATATAACAGCACGTAACCTATGGTCAGGTAGAACAGCACGTAACCTATGGTCAGGTAGAACAGTACGTAACCTATCGTCAGGTATAACAGCATTTAAATTATGGTCAGATATAACAGCACGTAACCTATGGTCAGGTAGAACAGCACATGACCTATGGTCAGATATAACAGCACATAACTTATGGTCACTGAGAATAAAAGGATTGAACATATTGAAATCCGACATGCCTACCCATACGCGATGGGTGTAAGGCAGGTCCCAGACAAATCAGTGGTTTTGGCCAACATTTATTGATGTTCATCTTCAGAGCACCGAGCAAATAATCAGAACTTGATTTGTTTGTATATTGATGACTATTCTAATTTTCTTTCCAGATCACGAACAGCCTCGGCAGTCCCCCGATGGATGGAGTGGTGCTGTATGAAGCCTGGTGCCTATGATCTCAGGATATCAATGTCCTTCCGTAGATTCCTGCTTTTCTTACTCGTCTTCCTGGACTTCTGCATTATTGAGCACCTTGTTCAGAGCCAGAACCATACTTTGATATTCTCTAAGGACAACAACTTCCGGAACTGCAGCTGCTCCTACGACATCCAGAGCTGTGACTACAGTTTGGCCAACCTGATGTGTAACTGTAAAACCATCGCCCTTCCGAAAAACAAGACAGGGTCCAGGCTGAGCTACAATGGTGACCTGACCATCTGGTTCTCCGACACAATCACCCTGGGAAGGTTGGTTAACTTTACCTATGTCCAAAACCTAAAGCTATCTTTGTGTGGAGCATCTACTCTCCCAACAGAGTATCTGGCCATTTTGGGGCTTAGATACCTTCGTGTCCAAGCTGAGACCATCCAAGAGCAAAGCCTGATAATAACCCACTGCAGCATCAGAGATGGACTGTGCCGAGCGCCCACAACTCCCACGTTTCACATCTCCTACCTGGATACTTCACTGTTTAATGGACTTCCCTTGTTGAAGTCCTACAGCGTGGAGAACGTATCAAGCATCAAAGAAGAGTTCCCAAATCTGCCATTTTCCAACTTGATATCGGCCACAAACAAGAGCTACATTGTGACGTTAATTTACTGACGATTACACAAGGACTGAACTGCGGGCTTTCGTTCTAGCCTTGTCTGACAGAGTAATGTAGGACTGTCTACTATCCGATAAGTAGACCTTAGTATGGGTGTGATGGGAAAATGACACTTTAGAGGGTTATCTTTATCCGGAAGTCTGATTCTCAGTACCAACCCCGATCTGCTTTACAGAGGAGTCAGTGGTCACCAGGGACCCCCTGCACCTTCAAAGCTGCCTGGTGGGGATGCCAAAAGGCACACTACTAAAAGTATGAAGCTGTGCCAGGCCAACAACGAAGAGACTTTCATAGATGGCGGTGATGCCAAGAAGACCATCCATTCTTAAGAACTGGATAACCCCTTAAACTTCACTGGAGAAGGGAGAGAAAGGATTGATTTATTGGTGGTACACCGCTGTGGAATATGTTTGTGCTACTTCAATAAACAATAATAATAAACCTTCCTTATTTTTCTTAAGGCTCATCCCCCACTTTTCTCGGCCTTTCAGTTATAGTTAATGTCCTCTCTTGTCATGTCTGTTTTGGCAAATACTTGTGTTCTCCAGGCAATTCTGGAGCATCTTTTCTAAGACCTCTTTATTGTGCTTTTCCCATATTCATAGTTTTAAGGTTGTAAGAAGACCGAAGTCAAACGAGTTCAGTACACTCTACCCTAAAGTCCGCTTTACACGCTACAATATATCTTACGATGTGTCGGCGGGGTCACGTCGTAAGTGACGTACATACATCCGGCATCGTAAGGTACATTGTAGTGTGTGACAGGTACGTGCGATTGCGATTGAACGTTAAAACGTTCATCGCATACACGTCGATGAATCCTGACGAATTGCACGTCGGGTTGTTCAATGTTCCCGAGGCAGCACACATCGCAGTGTGTGACACCCCGGGAACATTGAACAGATCTTACCTGCCTCCCGCGCCTCCAGCCGGCAATGTGGAAGGAAAGAGGTGGGCGGGATGTTTACGTCCCGCTCATCTCCGCCCCTCCGCTTCTATTGGCCGGCTGCGATGTGACGCCGAACGTCCATCCCACTCCAGGAAGTGGACGTTCGCCGCCCACATCGAGGTCGTATGGAAGGTAAGTATGTGTGACGGGGGGTAAATCGTTTGTGCGGCATGTTCAACAAATTGAACGTGCCGCACATAGGGGCACTTTGCACACTACGACATCGCAAGCCGATGCTGCAATGCTGAGTGCGATAGTCTCCGCCCCCGTCGCAGCAGCGATATCTTGTGATTGCTGGAGTAGCGAACATTATCGCTATGCCAGCTTCACATGCACTCACTTGCCCTGCGACGTCGCTCTGGCCGGCGACCCACCTCCTTATTAAGGGGGCGGGTCGTGCGGCATCATAGCGACGTCACACGGTAGGCGGCCAATAGAAGCGGAGGAGCGGAGATGAGCGGGACGTAAACATCCCGCCCACCTCCTTCCTTCCGCATAGCTGGCGTGAGCCGCAGGATGCAGGTAGGAGATGTTCCTCGCGCCTGCGGCTTCACACACAGCGATGTGTGCTGCCGCAGGAACGAGGAACAACATCGTAACATTGGTCCTTCCAAAATTATGGAAATGACCGACGCTACACCGATGATACGATTACGAAAATTTTGTGATCGTTAATCGTATTAAAAAGGCTTTACGCACTACAATATCGCCTGCGACGCCGGATGTGCATCACTTTCAATTTGACCCCACCGACATCGCACCTGCGATGTCGTAGTGTGCAAAGTGCCCCTTACGATGGGGGCGTTGCAAATCGCATACGATATCGTATGCGAAATTGCAACGTGTAAAGCAGGCTTAACATTTATCAGAGGAAGGCGAAGACCCCATGAGGTAGATGCTAATTGTCCCATGTTAGGAGACACGTGCCTTCTTGACTCCAGATACAACAATCAGGCTAGTTCCTTGTATCAAGGTTCCATAACCTGTATCATTACATATTTCAAGTGAATTTAAAATGACAACATTGTGTTGCAAACAGTTAAGGCTGCTTTACACCAGACAATCTATCGATCTATAGATCGTCGGGGTCACGGTTTTTGTGACGCACATCCGGCATCGCTGGCGATGCCGGCCTGTGTGACACCTCCTAGCGACGCAGTATCGCTCACAAATCGTGAGTCGGGTACTGCTCGTTAGGTTCCATAATATCGTTTAATTTGGTTGATCATCGTTTCCGTGGTAGCACACGCCGCTCCGTGTGACACCACGGGAACGATGACCAGCTCACCTGCCTCCCGCGGCCGCCGCCGGCTCTATGTGGAAGGAAGGAGGTGGGCGGGATGTTTACATCCTGCTCATCTCCGCCCCTCCGCTTCTATTGGCCGGCGGCCGTGTGACGTCGCTGTGACGCCGAACGTCCCTCCCACTTCAGGAAGTGGACGTTCGCCGCCCACAGCGAGGTCGCACGAGAGGTAAGTATGTGTGACGGGGGTTACTGACTTTGTGCGACACGGGCAGCGATTTGCCCGTGACGCAGAAAGGACGGGGGCGGGTACGATCGATTGTGAAATCGCACAATCGATCGTACCATGTAAAGCAGGCTTGAGGCGGGCTTTGCACGTTGCAACATCGGTAACAATGTGTTACCGATGCTGCAGCGATAGTCCCGCCCCCGTCGCACATTCGATATCTAGTGAAAGCTGCTGTAGCGATTATTATCGCTACGGCAGCTTTACACGCACATACCTGCCGTGCGACGTCCCTCTGGCCGGCGACCCGCCTCCTTCCTTAGGGGGCAGGTCTTGCGGCGTCACAGTGACATCACACGGCAGGCGGCCAATTGAAGCGGAGGGGCGGAGATGAGCAGGATGTAAACATCCCGCCCACCTCCGTCCTTCTCATTGCAGCCGGCGGCAGGTAAGTTGAAGTTCCTCGCTCCTGCGGCTTCACACACAGCGATGTGTGCTGCCGCAAGAGCGAGGAACAACATCGTACCTGTCGCTGCACCGGCATTATGGAAATGTCGGAGGCTGCAGCGATGATACGATAACGACGCTTTTGTGCTCGTTAATCGTATCAAAAAGGTTTTACACGTTGCGATATCGACTGCGACGCCGGATGTGCGTCACTTTCGATTTGACCCCACCGACATCGCACGTGCAATATCGCAACGTGCAAAGCCGCCCTTAGGCGGGCTTTGCACACTACGACATCACAGGTGCGATGTCGGTGGGGTCAAATTGAAAATGACGCACTTCCGGCACCGCAGGCGACATCGTAGTGTGTAAAGGCTCGATGATACGAATAACGAGCGCAAAAGCGTCGTAATCGTATCATCGGTGCAGCGTCGGCGTAATCCATGATTACGCTGACGCGACAGTCCGATGTTGTTCCTCGCTCCTGCGGCAGCACACATCGCTGTGTGTGAAGCCGCAGGAGCGAGGAACATCTCCTACCGCCGTCACTGCGGCTTCCGTAGGATATGCGGAAGGAAGGAGATGGGCGGGATGTTTACATCCCACTCATCTCCGCCCCTCCGCTCCGATTGGCCACCTGGCGTGTAACGTCGCTATGACGCCGCACGACCCGTCCCCTTAACAAGGAGGCGGGTCGCCGGCCAGAGCGACGGTCGCAGGACAGGTGAGTCCATGTGAAGCTGCCGTAGCGATAATGTTCGCTACGGCAGCTATCACAAGGAAATCGCTGCTGCAACGGGGGCGGGGACTATCGCGCTCGGCATCACAGCATCGGCCTGCGATGTCGCAGCGTGCAAAGTACCCCTTAGTCTCACTACTCGCAGAGTGGAGAATCAATACTCTCACTGCTCGCACAGTAGAGAACGAATACTCTCACTGCTCGCACAGTAAAGAATCAATACTCTCACTGCTCGCACAATGGAGAATCCATAGTCTCACTGCTCGCACAGTAGAGAATCCATAGTCTCACTGCTTGCACAGTAAAGAATCAATACTCTCACTGCTCGCACAATAGAGAATCCATAGTCTCACTGCTCGCACAGTAGAGAATCCATAGTCTCACTGCTTGCACAGTAGAGAATCCAAAGTCTCACTGCTCGCACAATAGAGAATCCATAGTCTCACTGCTCGTACAGTAGAGAATCCATAGTCTCACTGCTTGCACAGTAGAGAATCCATAGTCTCACTGCTTGCACAGTAGAGAATCCATAGTCTCCCTGCTTGCACAGTAGAGAATCCATGGTCTCACTGATCGCACAGTAGAGAATCCATAGTCTCACTGCTCGCACAGTAGAGAATCCATAGTCTCACTGCTCGCACAATAGAGAATCCATAGTCTCACTGCTTGCACAGTAGAGAATCCAAAGTCTCACTGCTCGCACAGTAGAGAATCTATAGTTTACTTGCTCGTACACTAGAGAATCCATAGTCTCACTGCTTGCACAGTAAAGAATCAATACTCTCACTGCTCGCACAATAGAGAATCCATCGTCTCACTGCTCGCACAGTAGAGAATCCATAGTCTCACTGCTTGTACAGTAGAGAATCCATAGTCTCACTGCTTGCACAGTAGAGAATCCAAAGTCTCACTGCTCGCACAATAGAGAATCCATAGTCTCACTGCTCGCACAGTAGAGAATCCATAGTCTCACTGCTTGCACAGTAGAGAATCCAAAGTCTCACTGCTCGCACAGTAGAGAATCTATAGTTTCATTGCTCGTACAGTAGAGAATCCATAGTCTCACTGCTTGCACAGTAGAGAATCCATAGTCTCACTGCTTGCACAGTAGAGAATCCAAAGTCTCACTGCTTGCACAGTAGAGAATCCATGGTCTCACTGATCGCACAGTAGAGAATCCATAGTCTCACTGCTCGCACAGTAGAGAATCCATAGTCTCACTGCTCGCACAATAGAGAATCCATAGTCTCACTGCTTGCACAGTAGAGAATCCAAAGTCTCACTGCTCGCACAGTAGAGAATCTATAGTTTCATTGCTCGTACAGTAGAGAATCCATAGTCTCACTGCTTGCACAGTAGAGAATCCATAGTCTCACTGCTTGCACAGTAGAGAATCCATGGTCTCACTGATCGCACAGTAGAGAATCCATAGTCTCACTCCTCGCACAGTAGAGAATCCATAGTCTTACTGCTCGCACAGTACAGAGTCAATAGTCTCACTGCTCGCACAGTAGAGAATCCATAGTCTCACTCCTCGCACAGTAGAGAATCCATAGTCTTACTGCTCGCACAGTACAGAGTCAATAGTCTCACTGCTCGCACAGTAGAGAATCCATAGTCTCACTGCTCGCACAGTAGAGAATACATAATCTCACAGCTCACACAGTAGAGAAACCATAGTCTTACCGTTCAAACAGTAGAGTATCGATAGTCTCAATTCTTGCACAGTAGCGAATCAATAGTCTCGCTGCTTGCACAGTAGAGAATCCATAGTCTATTGCTTGCACAGTAGAGAATCCATAGTCTATTGCTTGCACAGTAGAGAATCCATAGTCTCAGTTCTTACACAGTAGAGAATCCATAGTCTTACTGCTCGCACAGTACAGAGTCAATAGTCTCACTGCTCGCACAGTAGAGAATCCATAGTCTCACTGCTCGCACAGTAGAGAATCCATAATCTCACAGCTCACACAGTAGAGAAACCATAGTCTTACCGTTCAAACAGTAGAGTATCGATAGTCTCAATTCTTGCACAGTAGCGAATCCATAGTCTCGCTGCTTGCACAGTAGAGAATCCATAGTCTATTGCTTGCACAGTAGAGAATCCATAGTCTATTGCTTGCACAGTAGAGAATCCATAGTCTCAGTTCTTACACAGTAGAGAATCCATAGTCTATTGCTTGCACAGTAAATAATCCATAGTCTCAGTTCTTACACAAGCAAGGAACCTATGGCTCATTTTAATATCAAATGGGGTCTACCATGATATAAATATGATATACATGATATAAAAACATAGGAGCCCAACCCACTGCAAATTATACTAACAAGAAATAGGAAAGGGAGTTTTAATGGGTACGAATTGTGGCTAATCCTTTATTATTTTTTTTCAATTTAAGTGTTTTATTGGTTTTCATGAAAAAAAGGACAACAAAACGGGTTATGTCATACAGATACATATTGCATAACAACTATGAGAACCAGGACCATGAGGTCCAACAAGTATAATCCTTTATTATTAAAAATGAGATGAAATAGACAAAAAAGCAAACCAATTACAACATAAATATTACATACAATAACTGGATTACTACAATAATTGTGTTATGTAAAATTATACTCCAGTGTTACAGATCACATTACATATAATAGGGAAAAGCCTTAAAACGAAGAGACACAAAGAGACAAAGCACAGGGGATATTGCACTTTGTCAGCACTAGGGATACACTATACCCCAAATGGGATATCCATTATAAGTATACATTCCAAAGCTGAGAGACATAAAGGTTCATATGCTGTGTTGGTTATAGTATTATTTAGAACCCAGAGGAAAAGGTTAATACTTACTAAAGTGCCAGTGCTGGAAAAGGTGCAGGTTGGAGCTCAATCTCCGTGTACAGGACCCGACGTACGTTTCACGTGGATTACAGCCGCTTATTCATGGGAAGATGTCATGACATCTTTTCCTCTGGGTGCTAAATAATGCTATAGCCAATTGAACATATGAGCCTTTACGGCTCTCAGATTTGGAATGTATACTCATAATGAATATCCCATTTGAAGTATATTGTATCCTTAGTGCTGGCAAAGTGCAATATCATGTGTTTATATCCACTTCATACATCATGTACATGCAGAATATCCTCATGGAGGGGCACACACAGTATGAGGAGACAGACATTGGAAATATCCAAGATGGAGGGAGGGCCAGTGGGGCTCAGTGTGCTGGAGCGTTTCACCCATCGAGTCTCAATCCTCTAATCCCAATCTATACATACACAGTGTAGGGATTGGGAATGGAGGATTGAATCTACATAGATCAGATGCCCCACAACACTTTGATAGAAGACACCCTCATCCCCACCTTATAGAAAATTACAATCCCCCCCTTCACATTGTGTGCCACCGTTGCCCCCCCTTTCACATAGTGTGCCGCCATTGCCCCCCCTTCACATAGTGTGCCACCGTTGCCCACCCTTTCACATAGTGTGCCACCGTTGCCCCCCCTTTCACATAGTGTGCCGCCATTGCCCCCCCTTCACATAGTGTGCCACCGTTGCCCACCCTTTCACATATTGTGCCGCCATTCCCGCTGCTAGTGAACAGGTCGGCAGGCACGTCCACAGAACAGGTCACCGGCCCGTCTCCACTCTTCAGGCTGCTGGCCTCCAGCGTGACCTGCAACAACGCCGTCTCCCATGACCATTACAGAGGACGCTCCTCTTCGACAGACAGGGGGGCAGGACTCCCTTGGCCGCGCCCCACCCTGTATGTTGCTAGTAGGTCCTGCCCAGAGCTGCCACCAGAAATTTCAGGGCCCCATACTGCTAAAATTTTCGGGCTCCCTTCAGACTCCACCACAGCTCCGCCTCTACCCTTCGAACCTTCGGCAGTAGAAAAAAGTTGTTTCCAGCATCACGGCCAAGAAATAAGGTAAAAACAATATTATTCCATAAGGTTAAAACCAACACTAGGTTGGATGGACGTCCACAAAGTATAAAACAATGTCTGACGCGTTTCACACCTAGAAGAGTCTCTTAGTCTTAGACATATCCTGCTGGATTTGCACAAGTAAGTTAGGGAATAAAATTGTTTTTTACCCTTATTTCTTGGCCATGATGCTGGAAATAACTTTTTCCTATTGGCGGACTTTGCCTCTTAGAACACGGAGCTGCCCTCCCTGCACCGTCCCCCAGAGAAAGGACCCAGGTGATGCATTTACCGGGGGAGCTGAGATCCTCCTCTGCATACTGACCTCCAACCTTCCACAGTCCCACCATCACTGGAAAATCTCCAATTCTGCAACCAGTCCTCACCAAACATTAACCGTTAGTCGTCATTTTGACAGCGCGAAAAAAGTTGAATGCTCCATTTTTTGGGTCATCAAAATGAATGAACCGCAGACAGAATCATCAGCATATACATATATCTAATATATAAAGCTGAGTGTGTGCATGTATATGTGTGTGTGTGTCCGCTAAAGGAATCCGCACCATCGCATTTACAATCACGATATTTTGCACAGACACCTCATGTGACCCAGGGAACGTCATAGACTATGTTTTGAGGGGAAAATTTAACGCCGCGCTTTACAGTTAGTTATTTACCAAAAAACCTCCTTACATTAAAGTCAATGGAGCTGGGAGATACAGGTTATTAATAGGAGCTGTGATTGGTTGATATAGGCAATGAAGGACATTGTTAGTATAAGAAGCTTATGTGTGAGGTACTATGATATCAGTGGAGAGACGGATAGAGAGACAGAGAGAGACAGAGACAGACAGAGTCAGACAGACAGAGACACAGACAGGGAATGAGACAGAGACAGACAGGGAAAGAGGCAGACAGGGACAGAGGCAGACAGGGAAAGAAACAGACAGACAGGGAAAGAGACAGACAAGGAAAGTGGCAGAGTCAGACAGACAGAGAGAGACAGACAGAGAGGCAGACAGAGAGAGGCAGACAGGAAATGAGACAGACAGACAGGGAAAGAGACAGACAGGGAAAGGGGCAGACAGGAAAAAAAGGCAGAAACAGACAAGGAAGGAGACAGAGAAAGACAGAAAGAGAAAGGCAGACAGGGAATTAGACAGAGACAGACAGACAGGGAAAGAGACAGACAAGAAAAGAGACACCCAAAGAAAAATGCAGACAGGGAAAGAGACAGACAAGAAAAGAGACACCCAAAGAAAAATGCAGACAGGGAAAGAGGCAAAATCAGACAGGGAAAGAGAGAGACAGACTTGGAAAAAGACAGAGACGGACAAGGAAAGAGGAAGACAGGGAAAGAGGCAGAGACAGAAAGAGACAGAGACAGACAGGGAAAAAGACAGAGAGGGAAAGAGACCGACACAGACAGGGAAAGAGACAGACAGGGAAAGAAACAGATACAGACAGACAGGGAAAGTGGCACACAGAGTCAGACAGGCAGAGACAGACAGAGAGAGTCAGACAGGGAATGAGACAGAGACAGACAGACAAGGAAAGAGACAGACAGGGAAAGAGGCAGAAACAGACAGGGAAAGAGACAGAGACAAACTGCGAAAGAGACAGAGACAGACAGGGAAAGAGTCAGACAGGGAAAGAGACAGAGACAGATAGAGAAAGAGACAGACAGGGAAAGAGACAGACAGGAAAAGTAACAGACAGACAGGGAAAGAGGCAGACAGGGAAAGAAGCAGACAGGGAAAGAAGCAGACAGGGAAAGAGGCAGACAGAGACAGACAGGGAAAGAGACAGACAGAGACAGACAGGGAAAAAGGCAGACAGAGACAGACAGACAAAGACAGACTACGTGCACATATACACACACAGCCCTACAACAGGCACATTTATTTACACACTATACATTACCTCATCTTGCAGTTCCTATTCGTTGCAGAGCAGGAGAGGAGCCACTGAGACCTGTATGGAGGCTGCAGCAGCTGAACAGCTACAGTGCCTGCCAGTTCACCGCCGGTCATGTAATCAGGCACATGATTAGTCAGATGACCTGGCAGGTTCTTCTTCTGGTCCAGAACATTTCCTGTCCTGCTCTGCACCGATCACATAAATCAGTGCAGGACGAGAGAGGGCAGCTCTCTATGAGCGACCTGAGCCCCCCTCATTACCCTGATTGTGGCCCCGACCCCTGGGGCCCGGTGAGCAGAGGAATGAAGGAAGAAGGGCCCTCCTGGCTTCTGCTCATGAAGCCCCTTACAGGAGTCACAGTTGTAATGCCCTGATGGCGGCGCTAGTCCCGCCGATGTGCTGCAGGGCGGGCGGCAGGCCACGCGGACGACCGAGCATCTCTTAAATGTTTCATGCGGATTATAATGGGGGCAATTTACTTTTTGGAGCATGGGCTCCTTGGAGCTTCGTGACCCGGGCTGTAGCGCAGATTACCCTCATTATAATCCGCTTCTGGCCGCAGCCTTAAAGAAGTTGCACAAATCTTTTTTTTACCTATATGTATGTATTTGGGGCTAAAACTCATTTTTGCAATTGGGTTATATTAAAAAATTTGCACCATTTGGTTTTTAGAAGCTTTTTATTTTCTTGCATATTTAACTTTGAAGTGGTTTTAGCTGCTGATAGGAACTCAGAAAAGACAGAAAAAAAGGTACAAACTCTCCCATCGGACTGTCACAATGAGCTCACTGACAGATTCTCAGTTTACCCTTTTTTGTAGAGAGGTGATAGAAGACAAATGGTGCAAACTTTTTAGTGAAACCCAATTACAAAATCTATTTAAAGCATTTGAGCAAGACCTATATGACTTGTATCAAATTACCCCTTACCTGCTGCTTGGCCAGTGAGTTTCTTGCAATACTTCCCTTCCATCACTAGATGGCGCTGTCTCCCGCTCTGAGCACTAATGGGATGCTGCATGTAATATCCCCATCGGTCGCTAGATGCCGCTATTCTGGTTAGCAGGGTTTTCATTCCCTCCCCCACCACTAGGTGTCACTCGTACCTTTTCATTTCCATCCCAGGCTGTTAACACCGCCGTGCAGCAGGGGTCGCTGTGACTTTCCGGGCGGTGCAGTGCCGGGTTTCAAGCGGGCAGGTCTCGGGCTGCGGCGGTGACTGCGCCGCACGGTGTCCGTCATGTTCCGGAAAGCGCGGAGGGTGAATGTGAGAAAGCGGAATGATTCCGAGGAAGAGGAGCGGGAGCATGAGGCGCCTGCAGCGGCGGAGCAGCAGGAAAGCATGGCCGCAGAGCCGTCCTCCTCCATGGCGGGCCTGTTCCTGCATGACGGCGGCCCGCAGGGGAGCAAGGCTCGGAGAGCGGCCAAGGAGCCACCGGGCCCCGGGGTCAGCAAGACGGCCACCCTGCTCAGCTTCCAGGACGACGAGGACGGTGAGTGCAGAACGGGGGGGAGACTGGGAGGGGGGGCAACGGGACGTAGAGAGACAGGGGGGGAGACGGGGGGTGGGAAGTAGAGGATCAGGGAAGTAGATAGTGGGGAAGGGGAGACTGTAGGGGGTGGGGAGACGGTATGGGGGGGGGGGACGGAGAGAGACGGAGGAGAGGGATGGCCGAGAGAGGTGGGGGGAAAAGGGGAGACAATGGCGGGGGAAAAAAGGGGAGACAATGGGGGGGGGGGGAGACGTAGAGAGAGAAGGGGAAAAAAAGGGGAGACAATGGGGGGGGACTAGGGGGGGGGAGTCGGAGTGAAACAGGGAAAAAAGGGGAGACAATGGGGGGGACTAGGGGGGGGAGACGGAGTGAGACAGGGAAAAAAGGGGAGACTGGTGGGGGACTGGGGGGGAGGGAGACGGAGTGAGACAGGGAAAAAAGGGGAGACAATGGTGGGGGACTGGGGGGGAGGGAGACGGAGTGAGACAGGGAAAAAAGGGGGACTGGGGGGGGAGGGAGACGGAGTGAGACAGGGAAAAAAGGGGAGACAATGGTGGTGGACTGGGGGGGAGGGAGACGGAGTGAGACAGGGAAAAAAGGGGAGACAATGGGGGGGGACTAGGGGGGGGGACGGAGTGAGACAGGGAAAAAAGGGGAGACAATGGGGGCGGAGGGAGACGGAGTGAGACAGGGAAAAAAGGGGAGACAATGGGGGGGGGGAGGGAGACGGCGTGAGACAGGGAAAAAAGGGGAGACAATGGTGGGGGACTGGGGGGGAGGAGGGAGATGGAGTGAGACAGGGAAAAAAGGGGAGACAATGGTGGGGGACTGGGGGGGAGGAGGGAGACAGAGTGAGACAGGGAAAAAAGGGGAGACAATGGTGGGGGACTGGGGGGGGGAGGGAGACGGAGTGAGACAGGGAAAAAAGGGGAGACAATGGTGGGGGACTGGGGGGGGAGGGAGACGGAGTGAGACAGGGAAAAAAGGGAGACAATGGTGGGGGACTGGGGGGGGAGGGAGACGGAGTGAGACAGGGAAAAAAGGGGAGACAATGGTGGGGGACTGGGGGGGAGGGAGACGGAGAGAGTCAGGGGGGGAAAAAGGGGAGACAATGGGGGAGATTGGAGGGGGGGAGGGAGACGGAGAGAGTCAGGGGGGGAAAAAGGGGAGACAATGAGGGGGGGACTAGAGGGGGCAGGAAGACGGAGAGAGACAGGGGAAAAGAAGGGAAGACAATGGGGGGAGCATGGGGAGAGAGACAGGGGGTAGTGAGGAGGATCAGGGAAGTAGATGGTGGGGAGAGAAAAAAGTGTGGGGCGGTGAGAGATGGCTGAAAGACACGGCGCTGAAGAATGGCTGGGAAAGAAGGGGAGACGGTATGGGGAGAAGGTGTGAGAGACTGGGTTTGATATGGCTGAGACATGGGGGGGTAAAGAATGGGGAGAGACTGGGGGGAAATAGCCAAGACATGGGGGGGGAAAGAAGGGGAGAGACCGCCGAGATATGGGGGGAGATGGCAGAGAGATTGGTGTGGGGAGAAGGTGGTTGAAACTGGGTTGAGATGGCTGAGAGATGGGGGTAAAGAAAGGGGTAGAGACTGGGAGGAAACGGCCAAGAGATGGGGGGGGGGGAGAGAGACGGCCGAGACATGGGGGGGTAAAAGGGGTAGGGGGCAGAAGGTGGGAGAGACTGATTTGAGGTGACCGAGAGACTGGGGGGAAAGAAGGGGAGAGACAGCCGAGACAAAGGGGGTAGGGGTAGGCGGTAGAGAGATGGAGGGGGGACGGCCGAGAGATAGGGAGATAAACAGCCAGGAGATGGGGGAGATTAGGTGGGGAAATAAGTGGTTGGGGGGGGGAAGAGATGGTGGTGAAAGAGGAGGGTGAGACAGGCCAGTAGATTGGGGGGGGGGAGGAGACAGTCCGGGAGATGGGTATAGACGGCCAAGGGATGGAGGGGAGACAGTCCGGGAGATGGGGGGGGGAGATAGATGGCCGAGGGGGAGACACTCCAGGAGATGATGGGGGGGGATAGACATCCAGGAGATGATGGGGGGCATAGACGTCCAGGAGATGATGGGGGGGATAGACGGCCGAGGGGGAAACAGTCCAGGAGATGAGGGGGGGATAAACGGCCGAGGGGGAGACAGTCCAGGAGATGAGGGGGAGGATAGACGGCCGAGGGGGAGACAGTCCAAGAGATGAGGGGGAGGATAGACGGCCGAGGGGGAGACAGTCCAGGAGATGAGGGGGAGGATAGACGGCCGAGGGGGAGACAGTCCAGGAGATGAGGGGGAGGATAGACGGCCGAGGGGGAGACAGTCCAGGAGATGAGGGGGAGGATAGACGGCCGAGGGGGAGACAGTCCAGGAGATGAGGGGGAGGATAGACGGCCGAGGGGGAGACAGTCCAGGAGATGAGGGGGAGGATAGACGGCCGAGGGGGAGACAGTCCAGGAGATGAGGGGGAGGATAGACGGCCGAGGGGGAGACAGTCCAGGAGATGAGGGGGAGGATAGACGGCCGAGGGGAGACAGTCCAGGAGATGAGGGGGGGGGATAGACGGCCGAGAGGGAGACAGTCCGGGAGATGAGGAGGGTGGAATAGATGGCCGAGAGGGAGACAGTCCGGGAGATGAGGAGGGTGGAATAGATGGCCGAGGGGGAGACAGTCCGGGAGATGAGGGGGGTGGAATAGATGGCCGAGGGGGAGACAGTCTGGGAGATGAGGGGGGTGGAATAGATGGCCGAGGGGGAGACAGTGCGGGAGATGGGGGGGGGGGAGATATAGATGGTCGAGGGGGAGACAGTCCGGGAGATGGCGGGGATGGACGGCCAAGGAGTGGAGGGGGAGACAGTTCGGGAGGCGGGGGGGTTAGAAGGAGGGAGATAAAGATAGTAGGCTGAGAGACGTTGGTGGAGTAGACAGAGAGATGGGGTGGAGGAGTTATCCGGGAGATGGAGGGGGAGAGGGGGAAGCAGCTGATAGATGGGGGGGAGTGGGGAGATAAAGTGAGTAGGCCGAGAGATGGGGGGGGGGGGGTAGTAGTCACAGAGATATAGGTGGAGTAGGCCGAGGGATTAAAGGGGGGGGAGTAGGCAGAGATATGGATGGACTTGGCTAAGTGATGATGGGAGGTGTAGACGGCTGAGACAAGGAGGAAGGGAAAGAAAGGGGGAGATGGCCAAGAGATGGAGGGTGGGTAGATGGCCAGAAGGGATGGGGTACATAGACTGGTGGGAAATGGGGAGGGAGGTGGTGGGGTGATGGCCAGGTGACAGACTGGGGGGGATGGAGAGAGATGACCAAGAGATGGTGGGGGAGGTGCAGTGAGCTGGAGCCTAAAAAATGTGAGCTTGTGGGTGAGGTGAGGCTGCCAGGAGAGGTAGTTCGGTGAGGGGAAAGCGCCCCCCCAAAAACATAAGCCCTCGCTTGGGGGTAGGGCAGGTGGTGGCCAAAACGGCAGTTGCCTGAGAGATGTGCAGGAAAAGCACCCGAGAGAGGAGGGATGGGGAGGTGCCTGAGAGAGGTCAGTTTGGGAGCAGGGGGGAGGTACCTGAGAGAGGTCAGTTTGGGAGCAGGGGGGAGGTACCTGAGAGAGGTCAGTTTGGGAGCAGGGGGGAGGTACCTGAGAGAGGTCAGTTTGGGAGCAGGGGGGAGGTACCTGAGAGAGGTCAGTTTGGGAGCAGGGGGGAGGTACCTGAGAGAGGTCAGTTTGGGAGCAGGGGGGAGGTACCTGAGAGAGGTCAGTTTGGGAGCAGGGGGGAGGTGCCTGAGAGGTGGGCCCGTGGTGTGGAGGATGCAGCAGTGTTCCTTAGTTCTCTAAATCTCATTTTAATCCATCGTTGGTCTGTATGCAAAAAATAAATATATTTCCAATATTTTCCGACCTATTAAAAATGTATATGACGGTTGTAGATGGTGTGCGGCTGCCAATCGAGAAATTCTCTTCATTCTCCTGGACATTCTCTTATTCTCAGAATTTTTAATTCTGGCTTAAAATCTGTTTCCAGTGAAGACCAAATGTCTCATTCCAGAGATAGATGACGGTTGGTGCTCATAAAATTCTATGTAGAGGAGCGGGAGCACCCTACAGACAATGTTACCAGCTCTTCTATTTTAGTTATGTTACATTCTGTCTTCACCAAATACAGATTTTACCCGGGAATTGAAAATTCTGACAATGGGCCGCAGCCGGTCCGCACCATGCGGTCTGAGTTTGGCCCATTTTGCACAGATGTTTGCACGCGAGCCTCGGATCTCGGCCGTGTGCGTCCCGTATTCACAGAAGTGAGGATTACAGTCATTTAATGAATGCTTGTTTTGTTTTTTTTCTCTAATAGAAGTGGAGGTTTTCAAAGTGAAGAAATCGAATCACAGCAAGAAAATTGTAAAACTTCTCAAGAAAGAATATAAAGACGACCTGGAAAAATTCAGGCCCAGATCTGACGTGAACTTTGGATTTCCTGGTAAGGAGAGGGAAGGTTTGGTATTTCTAACGCAAACAAACAAATAAATAAAGCTACACCAAATGAGGCACAAGTTTTCGGGATTGGGTCATTAGTTATCGTCTGCGACCTATGACACTGTGTAAATAACTTACAGGACGTCCTAGGGTTCATAATGGGGGATCACAGCACATCTTTGTGTAGTAAGCGAGGTCTGCCTGCACCCAAGCGTCTCGCCAAATATGATATATAGATATAGATAGATATATATAGATATAGATATATATAGATATAGATATATATATATAGATAGATATATATATACACACACATTCATATATATATACACACACATTCATATATATATACACACATACATTCATATATATACACACATACATTCATATATATACACACATACATACATTCATATATATACACACATACATTCATATATATATATATATACACACATACATTCATATATATACACATACATTCATATATATATATATATACACACATACATTCATATATATACACATACATTCATATATATATATATATATATATATATATATATATATATATATACACACATTCATATATACACATACATTCATATATATATATATATATATATATATATATATATATATATATATATATATACACATACATTCATATATATATATATATATGTATATATATATATATATATATACACATACATTCATATATATATATATACACATACATTCATATATATATACACACATACATTCATATATATATACACACATACATTCATATATATATACACACACATACATTCATATATATATACACACATACATTCATATATATATACACACACATACATTCATATATATACACACATACATTCATATATATACACACACATACATTCATATATATACACACACATACATTCATATATATACACACACATACATTCATATATATACACACACATACATTCATATATATACACACACATACATTCATATATATACACACACATACATTCATATATATACACACACATTCATATATATACACACACATACATTCATATATATATACACACACATACATTCATATATATATACACACACATACATTCATATATATACACACACATACATTCATATATATACACACACATACATTCATATATATACACACACATACATTCATATATATACACACACATACATTCATATATATACACACACATACATTCATATATATACACACACATACATTCATATATATACACACACATACATTCATATATATACACACACATACATTCATATATATACACACACATACATTCATATATATATACACACACATTCATATATATATACACACACACATACATTCATATATATACACACACATACATTCATATATGTATATATACACACACATACATTCATATATATATACACACACATACATTCATATATATACACACACATACATTCATATATATACACACACATACATTCATATATGTATATATACACACACATACATTCATATATATATACACACACATACATTCATATATATATACACACATACATTCATATATATATACACACATACATTCATATATATATACACACACATACATTCATATATATATACACACATACATTCATATATATATACACACACATACATTCATATATATATACACACACATACATTCATATATATACACACACATACATTCATATATATACACACACATACATTCATATATATACACACACATACATTCATATATATACACACACATACATTCATATATATATACACACACATGCATTCATATATATATACACACATGCATTCATATATATATACACACACATGCATTCATATATATATACACACACATACATTCATATATATATACACACACATACATTCATATATATACACACACATACATTCATATATATACACACACATACATTCATATATATACACACACATACATTCATATATATACACACACATACATTCATATATATACACACACATACATTCATATATATACACACACATACATTCATATATATATACACACACATACATTCATATATATACACACACATACATTCATATATATACACACACATACATTCATATATATACACACACATACATTCATATATATATACACACACATGCATTCATATATATATACACACATGCATTCATATATATATACACACACATGCATTCATATATATATACACACACATACATTCATATATATATACACACACATGCATTCATATATATATATATATATATATATATATACACACATACATTCATATATATATATACACACATACATTCATATATATATATACACACACATACATTCATATATATACACACACATACATTCATATATATACACACACATACATTCATATATATACACACACATACATTCATATATATACACACACATACATTCATATATATATACACACACATGCATTCATATATATATATATATGCACACATACATTCATATATACACATACGAGCAGAATTGGTTCCGGGAGTGTGCTCTTAAACCAAGTTACTCTTATATCAAAGCAAATTTTCCCATAGGAAATAATTGAAACGCAGACAATAAGTTCCACAACCCAAAAATATTTACTGTATAAAATGTATACAAACTTATTACAGTAATATAAAATAATGTGCTGTATTCATATAAAATTATTACAGTACACTAATATAAAATACAGTACAATGCAGTAAAAACATAAAGCAAATTAAACTGCACATTAGCTTACAATAGAATTGTTGGTGTGCGAGAGGGACGGTACAAGTAATGTGCTGCACTGGTTAGCAGAAGAACGGAATTTTGTTTACTTGCCGTAAATTCCTTTTCTTCTAGCTCTAATTGGGAGACCCAGACAATTGGGTGTATAGGCTATGCCTCCGGAGGCAGCACAAAGTATTACACTCAAAAGTGTTAAGCCCCTCCCCTTCTGCCTATACACCCCCCGTGCTCCCACGGGCTCCTCAGTTTTGGTGCAAAAGCAAGAAGGAGGAAATATAATTACAAACTGGTTTAAAGTAACTTCAATCCGAAGGAACATCGGAGAACTGAAACCATTCAACATGAACAACATGTGTACACAAAAAAAAACAGGGGCGGGTGCTGGGTCTCCCAATTAGAGCTAGAAGAAAAGGAATTTACGGCAAGTAAACAAAATTCCGTTCTTCTTTTTCGCTCTATTGGGAGACCCAGACAATTGGGACGTCCAAAAGCAGTCCCTGGGTGGGTAAAATAATACCTCGTAAGAGAGCCGTAAAACGGCCCTTTCCTACAGGTGGGCAACCGCCGCCTGAAGGACTCGTCTACCTAGGCTGGCATCCGCCGCAGCATAGGTATGCACCTGATAGTGTTTCGTGAAAGTGTGCAGGCTCGACCAGGTAGCCGCCTGACACACCTGCTGAGCCGTAGCCTGGTGCCTCAAAGCCCAGGACGCGCCCACGGCTCTGGTAGAATGGGCCTTCAGCCCTGAGGGAACCGGAAGCCCAGCCGAACGGTAAGCTTCGATAATTGGCTCTTTGATCCACCGAGCCAGGGTTGATTTGGAAGCCTGTGACCCTTTACGCTGGCCAGCGACAAGGACAAAGAGTGCATCCGAGCGGCGCAGGGGCGCCGTACGAGAAATGTAGAATCTGAGTGCTCTCACCAGATCTAACAAGTGCAAATCCTTTTCACATTGGTGAACTGGATGAGGATAAAAAGAAGGTAAGGAGATATCCTGATTGAGATGAAAGGGGGATACAACCTTAGGGAGAAATTCCGGAACCGGACGTAGAACTACCTTGTCCTGGTGAAACACCGGAAAAGGAGCTTTGCATGACAACCAGGGCTGTGGAGTCGGTAAGCCAAACCTTCGACTCCGACTCCGACTCCTCAAATTCTCTTGCACCGACTCCGACTCCGGCTCCGGCTCCGACTCCGACTCCTACATATATTGCTTATAGTTAGGTGAAAAATTTATTGTAGTACATGAATATGTGTATGTGAACATTAGACATTTAATAATTTTTATGATACAATAATCAAGATATTTGGATAGAACATAAAATATATTTATTGGATACAACTTTAGAACACAAAAAACTGTAATAAATTGTAAATATGTAATACTCTATGTAATATACAGTAGATTACATATATATCTTGTGTGTGTATATACACTGTGTATATATATATATATATATATAATATTACATATTTACAATTTATTAGTTTTTTGTGTTCTAAAGTTGTATCCAATAAATATTTTATGTTCTATCCAAATATCTTGATTATTGTATCATAAAAACAATTAAATGTCTGATGTTCACATTATACTACAATAAATTTTTCACTTAAATATAAGCATTATACTAAATGTTATTATTTAGTAAAATATTCAGCACATTCTGCATTGCACTCCTGTCCCCAATTTATTATATATTTTAGGAGTCGGAGTCGGTGCATTTTATACCGACTCCAACTCCGACTCCGACTCCACCAAAATGAGCTCCGACTCCGACTCTGACTCCACGACTCCGACTCCACAGCCCTGACTGCTAGCTCAGACACTCTCCGAAGAGAGGTGACTGCCACTAGGAAGACCACCTTCTGCGAAAGGCGTGAGAGAGAGATATCTCTCATTGGCTCGAATGGTGGTTTCTGAAGAACCATCAGCACCCTGTTCAGATCCCAGGGTTCTAACGGCCGCTTGTAAGGTGGAACGATGTGACAAACTCCCTGCAGGAACGTGCGTACCTGTGGAAGTCTAGCTAGGCGCTTCTGGAAAAACACCGAGAGCGCAGAAACTTGTCCCTTAAGGGAGCCAAGCGACAAACCCTTTTCCAGTCCAGATTGAAGGAAGGACAGAAAAGTAGGTAATGCAAATGGCCAGGGAGAAAAACCCTGAGCAGAGCATCATGACAGAAATATTTTCCACGTCCTGTGATAGATCTTGGCGGACGTTGGTTTCCTAGCCTGTCTCATAGTGGCAATGACATCCTGAGATAATCCTGAAGACGCTAGGATCCAGGACTCAATGGCCACGCAGTCAGGTTGAGGGCCGCAGAATTCAGATGGAAAAACGGCCCTTGAGACAGCAAGTCTGTTCGGTCTGGTAGTGCCCACGGTTGGCCGACCGTGAGATGCCACAGATCCGGGTACCACGACCTCCTCGGCCAGTCTGGAGCGACGAGGATGGCGCGGCGGCAGTCGGCCCTGATCTTGCGTAACACTCTGGGCAACAGTGCCAGCGGAGGAAACACATACGGGAGCTGAAACTGCGACCAAACCTGAACTAAGTCGTCTGCCGCCAGAGCTCTGGGGTCTTGAGACCGTGCCATGAACATTGGTACCTTGTTGTTGTGCCGGGACGCCATGAGGTCGACGTCCGGCACCCCCCAGCGGCAACAGATCTCCTGAAACACGTCCGGGTGAAGGGACCATTCCCCTGCGTCCATGCCCTGGCGACTGAGATAATCTGCTTCCCAGTTTTCCACGCCTGGGATGTGAACTGCGGATATGGTGGAGGACGTGGCTTCCACCCACATCAAGATCCGCCGGACTTCCTGAAAGGCTTGACGACTGCGTGTGCCGCCTTGGTGATTGATGTATGCCACCGCTGTGGAATTGTCCGACTGAATTCGGATCTGCTTGCCTGCCAGCCACTGCTGGAACGCTTTCAGGGCAAGATACACTGCCCGAATTTCCAGAACATTGATCTGAAGCGAGGACTCTTGCCGGGTCCACGTACCCTGAGTCCTGTGGTGGAGAAAAAACCGCTCCCCATCCTGACAGACTCGCGTCTGTCGTGACTACTTCCCAGGATGGGGGAAGGAAGGATTTCCCCTTCGATAATGAAGTGGGAAGAAGCCACCACCGAAGGGAGGCTTTGGTCGCCTGAGAGAGGGAGACGGTCCTGTCGAGGGACGTTGGCTTCCTGTCCCATTTGCGTAGGATGTCCCATTGAAGGGGACGCAGGTGAAACTGCGCGAAAGGGACTGCTTCCATTGCTGCCACCATCTTCCCCAAGAAGTGCATGAGGCGCCTCAAGGGGTGTGACTGGCCTTGAAGGAGAGACTGTACCCCTTTCTGTAGTGACTGCTGTTTGATCAGCGGAAGCTTCACTATCGCTGAGAGGGTATGAAACTCCATGCCAAGGTACGTCAGCGATTGGGCCGGTGTCAGATTTGACTTTGGAAAATTGATGATCCACCCGAAACTCTGGAGAGTCTCCAGGGTAACGTCGAGGCTGTGTTTGCATGCCTCTTGAGAGGGTGCCTTGATCAACAGATCGTCCAAGTACGGGATCACAGAATGACCCTGAGAATGGAGGACCGCTACTACAGTAGCCATAACCTTGGTGAAAACCCGTGGGGCTGTTGCCAGGCCGAATGGTAGTGCCACGAACTGTAGGTGTTCGTTTTCCATGGCGAAGCGCAAGAAGCGTTGGTGCTCTGGGGCAATCGGAACGTGGAGATAAGCATCTTTGATATCGATCGATGCAAGGAAATCTCCCTGGGACATTGAGGCGATGACGGAACGGAGGGATTCCATCCGGAACCGCCTGGTCTTTACGTGTTTGTTGAGAAGTTTCAGGTCCAGGACAGGACGGAAGGACCCGTCCTTCTTTGGGACCACAAACAAGTTGGAGTAAAAACCGTGGCCCTGTTGCTGAAGAGGAACAGGGACCACCACTCCTTCTGCCTTCAGGGTGCCCAGCGCCTGCCGAAGAGCCTCGGCTCGCTCGGGAGGCGGAGAGGACCGGAAGAATCGAGTTGGGGGACGAGAGATGAACTCTATCTTGTAACCGTGAGAGAGAATGTCTCTCACCCAGCGGTCTTTTATTTGTGGCAGCCAGGTGTCGCAAAAGCGGGAGAGCCTGCCACCGACCGAGGATGCTACTAGAGGAGGTAGAAAGTCATGAGGCAGCCGCTTTGTTAGCGGTGCTCCCAATGGCCTTTTTAGGACGTGACTTAGACCGCCATGCATCAGAGTTCCTTTGTTCTTTCTGAGACCTTTTGGACGAGGAGAATTGGGACCTGCCCGCGCCCCGAAAGGACCGAAACCTCGACTGCCCTCTCCTCTGTTGGGAGAGGTTCTGCTTGGGCTGGGGTAAGGATGTATCCTTTCCCTTGGATTGTTTGATTTCATCCAGGCGCTCGCCAAAGAGCCTGTCGCCAGAAATTGGCAAACCGGTTAAACGCTTTTTTGGAAGCGGAATCTGTCTTCCACTCCCGTAGCCACAAGGCCCTGCGGACTACTACCGAATTGGCGGTCGCAACTGCCATACGGCTCACAGAGTCCAGGACAGCATTCATAGCGTAAGACGCAATTGCCGAGGTCTGGGAGGTAATGGAAGCCACTTGTGGCGCGGCCGCTTCAATTTTCGCTTGACCTGCTGATATAGCTTGTAGCGCCCATACGGCTGCGAATGCTGGGGCAAAAGAAGCTCCGATAGCTTCATAGATGGATTTCATCCAGAGCTCCATCTGCCTGTCAGTGGCATGTTTAAGCGAGGCCCCATCTTCCACTGCAAGTATGGATCTAGCCGCCAGTCTGGAGATTGGAGGATCCACTTTGGGACATTGAATCCAACCTTTAACCACTTCCGGGGGAAAAGGATAACGTGTATTCTTAAGGCGCTTAGAGAAACGCTTATCCGGACAAGCATGGTGATTCTGGATTGCCTCTCTGAAATCAGAGTGGTCTAGAAACATACTCTGTGTACGCTTGGGGAACCTGAAGCGAAATTTCTCCTGCTGAGAATCTGACTCCTCCGCCGGAGGGGCTGAGGGAAGAATATCCAGCAACTGATGAATGGATGCAATAAGATCATTCACTATAGCGTCCCCGTCTGGAGAATTAAGATTGAGAGCGCTCCCAGGATCAGAATCCTGATCAGCTGTCTCCGCATCATCAACCAGAGAATCCCCCCGCTGAGACCCTAAACAATATGATGTCGAGGGAATTCTAAGCGGGCCCGCTTAGACGATCTGGGGCTAGGTTCTAAGTCCGAACCCTCCGTCTGGGATGTATGAGATACCCCGTGAGGACCTTGTTGGTCCAACTGAGGGGGGTCAGGGAACAATGATTCAACAGAGTCCCTTTGCTGAGATACCGGTCTGGACTGCAAGGCTTCTAGTATCTTAGCCATAGTCTCAGATAGTTGATCCTTAAAGGTTGCAAACTCAGTCCCTGTCACCTGGACAGTGACAACAGGTGGCTCCCCCTGGGCCCCTCTTAGCAGAGGATCCGGCTGAGGAAGTGTCACAGGGGTCTTGCTGCCACCTGGGTCTTACATGCGGCGCAGGCAACATAATAAGCCTGTGTTTTGGCACCCCTGCCTTTTGTGGGCGCCATGCTATAGTTTTCCCTGAGTAACACAATAGGGTATATAGCCAGAAAGAACTGTGCTCATACAGTGTAAATTATATACAGTACACAAATAATGTACCAATACAATACAGCACCATGGGGCTAGGACCACATGTGCTGCTTACCAGCCGCCTAAGCGGTTGTGAGGCCACCAGAGACCGTGTCTGGGTCTCCGATGAATATGTCCCTCTCTGCAGCGTCGGTGGAGCTGACAGGAATGGCTGCGGCGTTCTGACGAGCTGAGGAAGCTGTGGGCGTGGCCTAGAAAGAGCGCGAAACGGGCGCTCATACTGTGCACAGTGAGGGGAGTGGAGCATGTAAATCATACTCCAGCCCTCATTGCTGCTCGCTCCGTGCAGCGTCCCGCCCTTCCCCTGCCTGTCAGGGCTGAGGGCGGGAGAAAAAAAAGGGAAACTAGGCCGCAATGAAGCCGGGGACTGTAGTAATAAACGCGGCCGCCGTAAAAGCGCGGTCGCGTGAAAGTCCCCGGCGAACTACAAGTCCCAGCCGCGCCGCAGTGTCCCGTGGCAACGGCGGTCAGTGCGGTAGCCCTTACATATAAACACACTCAGCGACGCTGAGTGTGTAATGGCACATATAGACCAGGTCAGCGCCGCGGTCCCCGGTGCACTAGCACACCCAGCAAAGCTGAGGTGATGCCGTGCGCGGTCCCCATAGGGATACAGAGTACCTTTAAGATGCAGGGCCATGTCCCTGAACGGTATCGGCTCCTATCCATCAGGCTCCACAGGAGTTGTGGATGAAGCCCGGTCTCAGTGCCTGGAGACCGATAAGATCCCACTTCACCCAGAGCCCTAAGGGGGATGGGGAAGGAAAACAGCATGTGGGCTCCAGCCTCCGTACCCGCAATGGATACCTCAACCTTAACAACACCGCCGACAAAAGTGGGGTGAGAAGGGAGCATGCTGGGGGCCCTATATGGGCCCACTTTTCTTCCATCCGACCTAGTCAGCAGCTGCTGCTGACTAATCTGTGGAGCTGTGCTTGCATGTCTGCCTCCTTCGCACAAAGCAAAAAACTGAGGAGCCCGTGGGAGCACGGGGGGTGTATAGGCAGAAGGGGAGGGGCTTAACACTTTTGAGTGTAATACTTTGTGCTGCCTCCGGAGGCATAGCCTATACACCCAATTGTCTGGGTCTCCCAATAGAGCGAAAAAGAAAGTGCAATACTGTATCCACTAATGCAAATTGATAGCCATGTTATATAGTATATTATACTGTACAATGGTATATACTGTATATAATATACAGCACATATTTAAAGAAGGTTACCTTAAGAGCGCGGTGAAAGGACAGAACTGGAAGTGTGCACGGTGTGTATTTGCTCTTATTGCAAAGAATTGCTCTTAAACCAAGTTACAAATTTGTAAAAAGCTTTGCTTGTCTTGCAAAACGCTCTCAAGCCAAGTTACTTTTAATCCAAGGCTCCACTGTGTTTGTGTGTGTATAATAAATATATATATAATTTTTATATATATATATATATATATATATATAAATAAGGGCCCTTTCACATTGCGTTCTGACCTCCGTTCAGTGGTCCCATCGGGGCTTCCGTTGGAACACCCCCCCCCCCCCTCCCCCGCAAAACGGGTTTCGGACACATGTGCTGAGGGGGCCATTGACTTTAATGGTGCACACAGAGTCATTGTGTGCTCTGTTCTGCACCATTTTCGTGCATCTACGCTTTCTGTGTCTGGGTGTCCGCCTCCAGAGAGCATATAAATCCAAAAATCGTGCAGAAGAGAACACACAGAGACGGTCTGCTCCACTATACTCAGTAGCCCCGTTGGCACATGTGTCCAAAACCCATTTCGCGGGGAGGTTCAGATGGGACCACTAATCGGAAGTCACAACGCAGTGTGAAAGCGGCCTTAGCCTCAGCTGCTTCTCATCCACTTGAGGGTAAAGTTTCTCATTGAGGAGACTGCAAAGTGGTGATCAGCAGATGTATCGGTCGGGTAATGGACCCTATGGAAAAAAAGTGTGAAAGTAGCCTCTGCAGAGATGAGCACAAGGGCTCTGCAGGAGGTAGCAATCCTACTATGCACAGATAGAAAGCAAGAACCCCAAAATAACCGTGAATGGAACAGACGCGCGTGTCAGCTCTCCAGTGGGGGATATAAGGAAATCCTCCACAAATTGACCACAGCAGCTCCCAACAAGTAGCAAAAATCCTACAAAGGCCCAGCAAAATTCCAATCCTAGATTGACTTTTATTAGAACCATAAAACCTCCATCATAAATAGTAATAACAGCCTACGCGTTTCAGCAAGAAGCCTTAGTCATGGTATGTACATAAGACATGTTCACACAGGGCTTTTTTTGGTAAGTTTTCGCTGCTTTTTTTTTTTTTTAGCTGCAGATTTGCCTTGGTTTTATGCAAATCCATGCTAATAAGAAGCTGCTTTTTACAGTCCCAGCAAAGTCTGAGATTTCTGAAATCTCATGCGCGCACACAAACACATGAGGTTTTGCTTTTTTCTTTGTCGCTCCATTGGGAGACCCAGACAATTGGGTGTATAGCTTCTGCCTCCGGAGGCCACACAAAGTATTACACTTTAAAAAGTGTAACCCCTCCCCTCTGCCTATACACCCCCCGTGCATCACGGGCTCCTCAGTTTTTATGCTTTGTGTTGAAGGAGGCACACATTCACTCATGCTCCCATTTTAGTCAGCAGCAGCTGCTGATTGTATCGGATGGAAGAAAAGAGGGCCCCTAACAGGGCCCCGGGCATGCTCCCTTCTCACCCCACTGAGTCGGCGGTGTTGTTAAGGTTGAGGTACCCATTGCGGGTACAAAGGCTGGAGCCACATGCCGTTTTCCTTCCCCATCCCTTAGGGGCTCTGGGAGAAGTGGGATCCTAACCGGTCATCCAGGCACTGGGACCGGGCTCCCTCCGCAGCCCCTGTGGGATTCTGACGGACAGGAGACTGAGTATCATCAGGGACAGGACCCTGCATCTACAAGTACTCTGTGTCCCCTTGGGGACGGTGCATGGAGCACTTTGGCCTCAGACGCTGCAGCGGCTGCTGTGTTGGTATGACGACCGGGACTACCGTGCCGACCGCGCCTGCTTGCCGGCCGCGGTTTGTAAATTTAGTCCCCGGCTTTTGCGGCCTAGTGCCTTAAACTGCCCCCGGGCCTGCCAGTCAGGGGTAAGGGCGGGACGGTCGGCCTGACGCCGACAGTGAGGGCTGGAGCACACTTAGGTGTCCTCCTCCCCCCTCACTAATCACTCTGGGGCACCAGATTCCCGCACTTTTTTAGTTACGCCCACGGCTCCCTCCTCCCCTGTGAACGCCGACAGCCATGTTTTAAGCACATTCTGCCGGTGGAGGACTTCTGGCTGCAGCTCTGGGGAGACCCGAGGCAGGGAATCTGGTGGCCACACACCGCTTGAGCGGTCGGTAAGCCACACCGGTCACCCGGTGCTGGTCCCCCTAGGGTGCCGAACTGTATATATATATTATATTTGTATACATTTTCTCGGTTCGGCTGTACTGATAGCTTGTGGCTATATACCCTCAGTGATCACTCTCCTGGGAAACAACAGCATGTCGTTCACAAGGAGCAAGGGTGCCAAGACACAGGGTTATTTTGCAACCTGTACCTCTTGTGCGGCTATGCTACCTGCAGGTTCCACCTACCCTCACTGTGAGCAATGCTCGGGCCCTATGGCACTCGCTCAGCCGGAGCCTGGGGCACTGGTGGGACCCTCGGCCCAGGTAGAACCGCCGGCTTCCCCTGTCCAGGTGGCAGGGACAGAGTTTGCAGTTTTAGCTGAGAAACTCTCTGAGTCACTTTCACAATCCATGGCTCAGTCTATGGACAAATGGTCTGCTAAGATACTAGAAGCCTTGCAGTCCAGACCGGCCCTTACACAGGCCCCGGGCACTGCGGGATCGCCCCCAGGCCCCTCTCGGTCTGCGACGAAGCGTGTTCCTGGGGTGGCCTCTAGTTATTACGTGGAGGACTCCGGCACGGACCGCAGTCCCAGACCGGCTAAGCGGGCTCGCTTAGAATCTTCCCCGACTTCATCACGCTTTTCGGGGTCTCAGCTTGAGGACTCTCTGGAGGATGAGGCGGAGGTCGCAGCCCAGGACTCTGACCCTGACGTTGCTCTCAATCTTGATACACCTGAAGGGGACGCCATAGTAAATGACCTTATAGCGTCCATCAACCAGGTGCTAGATCTTTCTCCTCCAACTCCACTTGTAGAGGAGTCGGCTTCACAGCAGGAGAAACACCAGTTTAGGTTTCCCAAACGTACTCGGAGTGCTTTCTTCGATCACTCTAACTTCAGAGATGCTGTCCAGAAGCACAGAGCTTTTCCGGACAAGCGCTTTACTAAACGCCTTAATGACACACGTTACCCCTTCCCCTCTGACGTAGTTAAGGGTTGGGCTCAATGTCCCAAGGTGGATCCTCCAGTCTCTAGACTGGCGGCTAGATCCGTAGTAGCAGTGGCTGACGGTTCATCGCTCAAGGATGCCACTGACAGGCAGATAGAGCTCCTAATGAAATCCATCTATGAAGCCATAGGCGCGTCCTTTGCCCCAGCCTTTGCAGCAGTGTGGGCACTCCAGGCTATCTCAGCTTGTCTGTCTGAGATTAATGCGGTCACCCGTACCTCTGCTCCGCAAGTAGCGTCTTTGACTTCTCAGGCGTCGGTATTTTCATCCTACGCCATGAATGCTGTCCTGGACTCGGCTAGCCGTACAGCGGTAGCATCCGCCAATTCGGTGGCAGTCCGCAGGGCCATGTGGCTACGCGAATGGAAGGCAGACTCTGCTTCCAAGAAGTTCTTGACCGGTTTACCTTTTTCTGGCGACCGATTGTTTGGCGAGCAATTGGATGAAATTATTAAGCAATCCAAGGGAAAGGACTCGTCCTTACCCCAGCCCAAACCAAAGAGACCTCAGCAACGAAAAATTCAAGCGAGGTTTCGGTCCTTTCGGCCCTCAGCCAGATCCCAATCCTCCTCGTCCAACAGGCCACAGAAGAGCCAGAGGAACTCTTCTGCATGGCGGTCTAAGTCACGTCCTCCAAAGACCGCCGGAGGCACAGTCTCCAAGGCGGCCTCCTCATGACTTTCGGCCTCCCCAAACCGCATCCTCGGTCGGTGGCAGGCTCTCCCGCTTTTGCGACGCCTGGTGGCCACATGTCCAAGACCAATGGGTGAGAGACATTCTGTCTCACGGTTACAGGATAGAGTTCAGCTCTCGTCCTCCGACTCGTTTTTTCAGAACATCTCCGCCCCCCGAGCGAACCGTTGCACTTTTTCAGGCGGTGGACACTCTGAAGACAGAAGGAGTTGTGATCCCCGTTCCCCTTCAGGAACGTGGTCGCGGTTTTTACTCCAACCTGTTCGTGGTGCCAAAAAAGGACGGTTCATTCAGTCCCGTTTTGGACCTCAAATTGCTCAACAGACATGTGAGAACCAGGCGGTTTCGCATGGAATCCCTCCGCTCTGTCATCGCTTCAATGTCCCAAGGAGACTTCCTAGCATCAATCGACATCAGGGATGCTTATCTCCATGTGCCGATCGTACCAGAGCATCAACGCTTCCTGCGTTTCGCCATTGGGGACGAACACCTTCAGTTTGTGGCACTGCCTTTTGGCCTGGCGACAGCCCTACGGGTCTTCACCAAGGTCATGGCATCCGTTGTGGCAGTCCTACACTCTCAAGGCCACTCGGTGATCCCGTACTTAGACGATCTCCTAGTCAAGGCACCCTCCCGGGTGGCATGTCAGCACAGTCTGACCGTTGCTCTGGAGACTCTCCAGAGGTTCGGGTGGATCATCAATTTCCCAAAGTCAAAATTGACTCCGACCCAATCACTGACTTACCTCGGGAGGGAGTTTCATACTCTCTCAGCGATAGTCAAGCTACCGCTGGACAAACAGCGTTCGCTGCAAACAGGGGTGCAATCTCTCCTTCGGGCCCAGTCACACCCCTTGAGGCGCCTCATGCACTTCCTGAGGAAGATGGTGGCAGCAATGGAGGCAGTTCCCTTTGCGCAGTTTCATCTGCGTCCACTCCAATGGGACATTCTCCACAAATGGGACAGGAGGTCGACGTCCCTAGACAGTAACGTCTCTCTTTCTCTGGCAGCCAAGACCTCTCTTCAGTGGTGGCTTCTTCCCACTTCTCTGTCGAAGGGAAAATCTTTCCTGCCCCCATCCTGGGCTGTGGTCACGACGGACGCGAGTCTGTCAGGGTGGGGAGCGGTTTTTCTCCACCACAAGGCTCGGGGAACCTGGACTCCGACAGAGTCCTCCCTTCAGATCAATGTTCTGGAGATAAGGGCAGTGTATCTAGCCATAAAGGCGTTCCATCGGTGGCTGGAGGGCAGGCAGATCCGCATACAGTCGGACAACGCCACGGCGGTCGCGTACATCAACCACCAGGGCGGCACTCGCAGTCGTCAAGCCTTCCAAGAAGTTCGGCGGATTCTGCTGTGGGCGGAGGCCACAGCCTCCACCATCTCCGCGGTTCACATCCCGGGCGTAGAAAACTGGGAAGCAGACTTTCTCAGTCGCCAGGGCATGGACGCAGGGGAATGGTCTCTTCACCCGGACGTGTTTCAAGAGATCTGTTGCCGCTGGGGAACGCCGGACGTCGATCTCATGGCGTCTCGGCACAACAACAAAGTCCCGGCATTCATGGCACGGTCTCAGGATCACAGAGCTCTGGCGGCGGACGCCTTAGTTCAGGATTGGTCGCAGTTTCGACTGCCTTATGTATTTCCTCCTCTGGCAATGCTGCCCAGAGTGTTGCGCAAGATCAGGTCCGACTGCCGCCGCGCCATCCTCGTCGGTCCAGACTGGCTGAGGAGGTCGTGGTACCCGGACCTGTGGCACCTCACGGTGGGTCAACCGTGGGCGCTCCCAGACCGACCAGACTTGCTGTCTCAAGGGCCATTTTTCCATCTGAATTCTGTGGCCCTCAACCTGACTGTGTGGCCATTGAGTCCTGGCTCCTAGCGTCCTCAGGGTTATCTCAAGAGGTCATTGCCACTATGAGACAGGCCAGGAAACCAACGTCCGCCAAGATCTATCACAGGGCTTGGAGGATCTTCTTAGCCTGGTGCTCTGATAAGGGGTTTACCCCTGGCCGTTTGCCTTACCTACTTTTCTTTCCTTCCTTCAATCCAGAATGGACAAGGGTTTATCTCTCGGCTCTCTCAAGGGACAAGTATCGGCGCTTTCCGTGTTTTTTTCAAAAGCGTCTAGCCAGGCTTCCGCAGGTCCGCACGTTCCTGCAGGGAGTTTGCCACATAGTCCCACCTTACAAGCGGCCGCTGGAACCCTGGGATCTCAACAGGGTTCTACGGGCTCTTCAGAAACCACCTTTTGAGCCGCTGCGGGATGTCTCTCTATCACGTCTTTCGCAGAAGGTGGCATTTCTAGTGGCAGTTACATCACTCCGAAGAGTGTCAGAGCTTGCAGCGCTGTCATGCAAAGCCCCCTTCCTGGTTTTTCACCAGGATAAGGTGGTTCTGCGTCCGGTCCCGGACTTTCTCCCTAAGGTGGTGTCCCCTTTTCATCTCAATCAGGATATCTCCTTACCTTCATTTTGCCCTCATCCAATTCACCATTGTGAAAAGGATTTGCATTTGTTAGATCTAGTGAGAGCACTCCGGATCTACGTGTCTCGCACGGCGCCACTGCGCCGTTCTGATGCGCTCTTTGTCCTTGTCGCTGGCCAGCGTAAGGGGTCGCAGGCTTCCAAGTCAACCTTGGCTCGGTGGATCAAGGAACCGATTTTTGAAGCCTACCGTTCTTCTGGGCTTCCGATTCCTTCAGGGCTGAAAGCCCATTCTACCAGAGCCGTAGGGGCGTCTTGGGCATTGAGGCACCGGGCTACGGCTCAGCAGGTGTGTCAGGCGGCTACCTGGTCTAGTCTGCACACTTTCACGAAACACTATCAGGTGCATACCTATGCTTCGGCGGATGCCAGTCTAGGTAGGCGAGTCCTTCAGGCGGCGGTTGCCCACCTGTAAGAGGGGGCCGTTGTCGGCTCTTTTTGTCGGGGTATTCTTTTACCCACCCAGGGACTGCTTTGGGACGTCCCAATTGTCTGGGTCTCCCAATGGAGCGACAAAGAAGGGAATTTCTTTGTCGCTCCATTGGGAGACCCAGACAATTGGGTGTATAGCTTCTGCCTCCGGAGGCCACACAAAGTATTACATTTAAAAGTGTAAAGCCCCTCCCCTTCTGCCTATACACCCCCCGTGCATCACGGGTTCCTCAGTTTTCATGCTTTGTGCGAAGGAGGCACACATGCACGCATAGCTCCACAGCTTAGTCAGCAGCAGCTGCTGACTATGTCGGATGGAAGAAAAGAGGGCCCATAACAGGGCCCCCAGCATGCTCCCTTCTCACCCCACTCTTGTCGGCGGTGTTGTTAAGGTTGAGGTATCCATTGCGGGTACGGAGGCTGGAGCCCACATGCTGTTTTTCCTTCCCCATCCCTTTAGGGCTCTGGGTGAAGTGGGATCCTAATTGGTCTCCAGGCACTGAGACCGTGCTCCATCCACAGCCCCTGGGGACTCTGCTGGACAAGGAGCCGAGTATCGTCAGGGACAAGGCCCTGCTACTTTGAGGTACTCTGTGTCCCCGTGGGGACCGTGCACAGAAACACTGCAGCATTGCTGGGTGTGTTAGTGCGCCGGGGACCGCAGCGCTGACCGCGCTTGTGCCATAACACACTGCAGCGTGGCTGGGTGTGTTAGTTTACTGGGGACTATCGCGCTGACCGCGCGCTGCCATTTCACACTGCAGCGCGGCTGGGAGTGTTAGTACGCCGGGGACTACCGCGCCGACCGCGCTTATACGCCGGCCGCGCTTATAACTTTAGTCCCCGGCTTTTGCGGCCTAGTCTCACTTTTTTCCCGCCCCCAGGCCTGCCAGTCAGGGGAAGGGTGGGACGCTGCACAGGACGTCAGCGATGAGGGCTGGAACATGCTTTGCATACTCCACCCCCCTCACTGTGCACAGTGGGGCACCAGATTCCCGCACTTTCTAGGGCACGCCCACGGCCCCCTCCTCTCCTCAGGACGCCGGCAGCCATTCCTGTCAGCTCTTCTGACGCTGGAGAGGGGAGACAAGCTCTGGGAGACCCAGGCAGGGATTCTGGTGATCACACAACCGCTTTGAGCGGGCGGTAAGCAGCACCTGAGGTGCTGGCCCCACTAGTGCAGAAGTGTACATATAGATTATATGCTTATAGGCTATACTTTACACTGTATGGTGCACGGTTGATTTTTGGCTATATACCCTCCTGGATTGCTCAGAGGAGACAACAGCATGTCGTCCGCAAAAAGCAAGGGTGCCAAAGCACAGGCTTACTATGCTGCCTGCGCCGCATGTACGGCTATACTACCGGCAGGTTCCACCGACCCTCATTGTGTGCAATGCTCGGCCCCTGTGGCACTTTCTCAGCCGGAGCCTTTGCTACTGGTGGCACAGGGGGAACCACCTGCTACCACTGTCCAGGTGACAGGGACGGAATTTGCAGTTTTTACTGAAAGACTTTCTGAGACTATGGCTAAAATACTAGAAGCCTTGCAGTCCAGACCGGTATCTCAGACCATGGGCACTGTTGAATCATTGCACCCTGGTCCCCCTCAGTTGGAACAACAATGTGCTCCCGGGGTGTCTCATAGATCCCAGGGTGAGGTCTCTGACACGGACCGCAGCCCCAGACCGCCTAAGCGAGCTCGCTGGGAAATTCCCTCGACATCATCACATTGTTCATGGTCTCAGCGGGAGGACTCTCTGTATGATGAAGCGGAGGTAGCTGATCAGGATTCTGATCCTGAGGCCGCTCTCAACCTTGATACTCCTGATGGGGACGCCATAGTGTATGATCTTATCGCGTCCATCATTCAAATGGTGGATATTTCTCCCTCAGCTCCTCCAGTGGAGGAGTCAGCTTCTCAGCAGGAGAAATTCCGTTTCAGGTTTCCCAAGCGTACAACGAGTATGTTTCTGGACCACTCTGACTTCAGGGAGGCAGTCCAGAAACACCGAGCTTGTCCAGATAAGCGTTTTTCCAAGCGCCTTAAGGATACACGTTATCCCTTCCCCCCCTGACGTGGTCAAGGGCTGGGCTCAGTGTCCCAAGGTGGATCCTCCAATCTCCAGACTGGCGGCTAGATCCATAGTTGCAGTGGAAGATGGGGCTTCACTCAAAGATGCCACTGATAGACAGATGGAGCTCTGGTTGAAATCCATCTATGAAGCTATCGGCGCGTCTTTTGCTCCAGCATTCGCAGCCGTATGGGCACTCCAAGCTATCTCAGCGGGTCAAGCGCAAATTGACGCAGTCACACGTACGTCTGCGCCGCAAGTGGCGTCCATAACCTCTCAGACGTCGGCATTTGCGTCCTACGCTATTAATGCTGTCCTGGACTCTGCGGGCCGTACGGCGGTTGCATCCGCCAATTCGGTGGCAATACGCAGGGCCTTGTGGCTACGGGAATGGAAGGCAGATTCTGCTTCCAAAAAGTGCTTAACCAGTTTGCCATTTTCTGGCGACCGCTTGTTTGGTGAGCGATTGGATGAAATCATCAAACAATCCAAGGGAAAGGATACATCCTTACCCCAGGCCAAACCAAACATACCCCAACAGAGGAGGGGACAGTCGAGGTTTCGGTCCTTTCGGGGCGCGGGCAGGTCCCAACTCTCCTCGTCCAAAAGGCCTCAGAAGGATTAGAGGAACTCCGATTCATGGCGGTCTAAGTCACGTCCTACAAAGACCGCCGGAGGTGCCGCTACCAAGGCGGCTTCCTCATGACTTTCGGCCTCCTCACACCGCATCCTCGGTCGGTGGCAGGCTCTCCCGCTTTTGCGACACCTGGCTGCCACAGGTAAAAGACCGTTGGGTGAGAGACATTCTGTCTCACGGTTACAGGATAGAGTTCAGCTCTCGTCCTCCGACTCGATTCTTCAGAACATCTCCGCCTCCCGAGCGAGCCGATGCTCTCCTGCAGGCGGTGGGCACTCTGAAGGCAGAAGGAGTGGTGGTCCCGGTTCCTCTTCAGCAACAGGGTCACGGTTTTTACTCCAACCTGTTTGTGGTTCCAAAGAAGGACGGGTCTTTCCGTCCTGTCCTGGACCTAAAACTGCTCAATAAACACGTAAAGACCAGGCGGTTCCGGATGGAATCCCTCCGCTCCGTCATCGCCTCAATGTCCCAAGGAGATTTCCTTGCATCGATCGATATCAAGGATGCTTATCTCCACGTACCGATTGCTCCAGAGCATCAGCGCTTCCTGCGCTTCGCCATAGGAGACGAACACTTTCAGTTCGTGGCACTGCCGTTCGGCCTGGCGACAGCCCCACGGGTTTTCACCAAGGTCATGGCTACAATAGTAGCGGTCCTCCACTCTCAGGGTCACTCGGTGATCCCTTACTTAGACGATCTGCTGGTCAAGGCACCCTCTCAAGAGGCATGCCAACACAGCCTCAACGCTACTCTGGAGACTCTCCAGAGTTTCGGGTGGATCATCAATTTTCCAAAGTCAAATCTGACACCGGCCCAATCGCTGACATATCTTGGCATGGAGTTTCATACCCTCTCAGCGATGGTGATGCTTCCGCTGAACAAACAGCGGTCACTGCAGACAGGGTTGCAATCTCTCCTTCAAGGTCAGTCACACCCCTTGAGGCGCCTCATGCACTTCCTAGGGAAGATGGTGGCAGCAATGGAGGCAGTCCCTTTCGCGCAGTTTCACCTGCGTCCTCTTCAATGGGACATCCTACGCAAATGGGACAGGAAGTCGACGTCCCTCGACAGGAACGTCTCCCTCTCTCAGGCAGCCAAAGCTTCCCTTCGGTGGTGGCTTCTTCCCACTTCATTGTCGAAGGGGAAATCCTTCCTACCCCCATCCTGGGCGGTGGTCACGACGGACGCGAGTCTGTCAGGGTGGGGAGCAGTCTTTCTCCACCACAGGGCTCAGGGTACGTGGACTCAGCAAGAGTCCTCCCTTCAGATCAATGTTCTGGAGATCAGGGCAGTGTATCTTGCCCTAAAAGCGTTCCAGCAGTGGCTGGAAGGCAAGCAGATCCGAATTCAGTCGGACAACTCCACAGCGGTGGCTTACATCCACCACCAAGGCGGAACACGCAGTCGGCAAGCCTTCCAGGAAGTCCGGCGGATTTTGATGTGGGTGGAAGCCACGGCCTCCACCATATCCGCAGTTCACATCCCGGGCGTAGAAAACTGGGAAGCAGACTTTCTCAGCCGCCAGGGCATGGACGCAGGGGAATGGTCCCTTCACCCGGACGTGTTTCAGGAGATCTGTTGCCGCTGGGGGATGCCGGACGTCGACCTAATGGCGTCCCGGCACAACAACAAGGTCACGGCATTCATGGCACGATCTCACGATCACAGAGCTCTGGCGGCAGACGCCTTTAGTTCAGGATTGGTCGCAGTTTCAACTCCCTTATGTGTTTCCACCGCTGGCACTGTTGCCCAGAGTGTTAAGCAAGATCAGGTCAGACTGCCGCCGCGCCATTCTCGTCGCTCCAGACTGGCCGAGGAGGTCGTGGTACCCGGATCTGTGGCATCTCACGGTGGGCCAACCGTGGGCACTACCAGACCGACCAGACTTGCTGTCTCAAGGGCCGTTTTTCCATCTGAATTCTGCGGCCCTCAACCTGACTGTGTGGCCATTGAGTCCTGGATCCTAGCGTCTTCAGGGTTATCTCAAGAGGTCATTGCCACTATGAGACAGGCCAGGAAACCAACGTCTGCCAAGATCTACCACAGGACGTGGAAGATATTCTTATCTTGGTGCTCTGATCAGGGGTTTTCTCCCTGGCCATTTGCCTTGCCCACTTTTCTTTCCTTTCTTCAATCAGGATTGGAAAAAGGTTTGTCGCTCGGCTCCCTTAAGGGACAAGTCTCAGCGCTCTCTGTGTTCTTTCAGAAGCGTCTTGCCAGGCTTTCTCAGGTACGCACGTTCCTGCAGGGGGTTTGTCACATTGTCCCTCCTTACAGGCGGCCGTTAGAACCCTGGGATCTGAACAGGGTTCTGATGGCCCTTCAGAAGCCACCTTTTGAGACTTTGAAGGATATTTCTCTTTCTCTCCTTTCGCAGAAGGTGGTCTTCCTAGTAGCAGTCACATCACTTCGGAGAGTGTCTGAGCTAGCAGCGTTGTCATGCAAGGCTCCTTTCCTGGTGTTTCACCAGGACAAGGTGGTGCTGCGCCCGGTTCCGGAATTTCTTCCTAAGGTGGTATCCACCTTTCATCTCAATCAGGATATCTCCTTACCTTCTTTTTGTCCTCATCCAGTTCATCAATGTGAAAGGGATTTGCATTTATTAGATCTGGTGAGAGTGCTCAGAATCTACATTTCCCGTACGGCGCCCCTGCGCCGCTCGGAGGCACTCTTTGTCCTTGTCGCTGGTCAGCGTAAGGGGTCACAGGCTTCCAAATCCACCCTGGCTCGGTGGATCAAGGAACCAATTCTCGAAGCCTACCGTTCTTCTGGACTTCCGGTTCCCTCAGGGCTAAAGGCCCATTCTACCAGAGCCGTGGGTGCGTCCTGGGCTTTGCGGCACCAGGCTACGGCTCAGCAGGTGTGCCAGGCGGCTACCTGGTCGAGCCTGCACACTTTCACCAAACACTATCAGGTGCATACCTATGCTTCGGCGGATGCTAGCCTAGGTAGACGAGTCCTTCAGGCGGCGGTTGCCCACCTGTAGGAACGGGCCGTTTTACGGCTCTATTACGAGGTATTATTTTACCCACCCAGGGACAGCTTTTGGACGTCCCAATTGTCTGGGTCTCCCAATGGAGCGACAAAGAAGAAGGGAATTTTGTTTACTTACCGTAAATTCCTTTTCTTCTAGCTCCAATTGGGAGACCCAGCACCCGCCCTGTTCCCTTCGGGCTGTTGTTTTTTTTCGTGTACACATGTTGTTTATGTTGAATGGTTTCAGTTCTCCGAAATTTCTTCGGATTGAAGTTACTTTAAACCAATTTATTAGCTTTCCTCCTTCCTGCTTTTGCACTAAAACTGAGGAACCCGTGATGCACGGGGGGTGTATAGGCAGAAGGGGGGGGGCTTTACACTTTTAAGTGTAATACTTTGTGTGGCCTCCGGAGGCAGAAGCTATACACCCAATTGTCTGGGTCTCCCAATTGGAGCTAGAAGAAAAGGAATTTACGGTAAGTAAACAAAATTCCCTTCTTTGTTTACTTACCGTAAATTCCTTTTCTTCTAGCTCCTATTGGGAGACCCAGCACCCGCCCCTGTTCCCTTCGGGCTGTTTGTTCTTTTGTGTACACATGTTGTTCATGTTGAATTGTTCTTTTGGTTCATGGTTTTCAGTTCTCCGAACATCCTTCGGATTGAATTTACCTTAGACCAATTTATAAGTTTCCTCCTTCCTGCTTTTGCACCAAAACTGAGGAGCCCGTGATGCACGGGGGGGTGTATAGGCAGAGGGGAGGGGTTACACTTTTTAAAGTGTAATACTTTGTGTGGCCTCCGGAGGCAGAAGCTATACACCCAATTGTCTGGGTCTCCCAATAGGAGCTAGAAGAAAAGGAATTTACGGTAAGTAAACAAAATTCCCTTCTTTGACTGTTTTGTCAGATACCTGCGTTTTTGGTCAGGTTTTTAAAGAATGAGCTCGTCAGTTCTTTGCTGCAGATTTGCTGCGTTTTTTCATTGATACAACCCATTTTGTAGAAAAAAACCAGCAAATCTGCAGCAAAAATGCCACTCAAAAAATGCACCAAAAACGCAGATGACTCAAAGGAGATTTCCTGCCACAAGATCACTTACCAAAAAAGCCCTGTGTGAACATAGCCTAAGGCTTCTTGCTGAAACGCGTAAGACTGTTGTTGCTACTATTAATCATGGAGGTTTTATACCTCTAAAGTGAAGTCTTAACAGTCTAGGATTGGAATTTTGCTCGATCTTTTTTGGGAATTTTGTTACCAAAATAACAAAGCGCATATCTTTTTTCTTTTACCAAGAAGATTCTTATTTGGCTTTTTCTTTATCGTTCCTTTGGGAGACCCAGACCTTGGGTGTTAAGCTTCTGCCTCCAGAGGACACACAAAGTACTACACCTAAAAGTGTAGCTCCTCCCTCTGAGCTTATACACCCCCTGGTGAGCCAGTCGCAGCCAGTTTATCGCTTTGTGTTCAGGAGGCATACATCCACACATGCATTCTCATATGATTTTTTGCTTTTTGGAAAGAGATTGAAGAAGTGCGGGTCCACGACTGGACTCCCGGCATGTCCCTTCTCACCCCACTGTCGGTGGTGTTGTAAGGTTGATTTCCAAGGCTGGAGCCTTACATGCCGTGCTCCTTCACCATCCCCCCTGGGCTCTGGCTTGAAGTGGGAGCCAGCGCGGTCTCCATGCCTGGCTGGACACCGGTCTCCGTCCACAGCCCTTTAGGACTCTGCTGGACCGGAGCACTCATCCCCAGGGACCTGGCCCTGCGTCTCAGCAGCTAAGTACCTGAGATGTTCATATGTTGGGGGTCCCTGTCCTTTATTGTATGGGGAGAGTGTGTTTGCTGTATTTATTTTGGCATTTCCGGTGGGTTCTCTGGCTTTCGCCCGAAAACCGCGCCAATGGTTCCTGCGCGTCTGCCTCGCTGCTCAAATTTAGGCCCCGGCTTCGCCGGAGGCCTAGTTTCTGTTACCGGCGGCCATTCCCTCGCATGTCACTCATGCAGAGGGACAGGCACGGCTCCTCTCGGCGGCCGTCCTGCACAGGGGAGGGACACTCCCCACTGTTTGTGCGTGACTCCTCCCCTGCAGGTCTCTATGGCCCTCCAGATCCCGCTTTCTTACAGGGACGCCTCCGTCCCGCCCCCTCTCTTCGCTCCGGCGGCCATTTTCTTGGACAGGGTTCACTCTGCGCTGGGCCATCCTGCACTCTGCATCCCTGCTGAGGTGCTGTGCATTGGAGGTCCGGGCTTCGGGATCTGGAGGGCACACAACACCGGTCTGGTAAGCCACAGCCGGTCTCTGGTTGTGGACCTCTGTATATACTCCATGGGGTTCATTCTCTTTGTAGAAGCTGTTTTCCCCACTCCAGCAGCATGTCTCACACGAGGAGCAAGGCTCCAAAGCTTTATACTGTATGCGCTGCATGTAAGCTCCTGCTGCCTGAACCGAGCACCTATCCACATTGTGATGTCTGCTCTAACTTGGCGGTGCCACAGCCTGGAGTCTCACCCCCAGTGGTCTCTCAGGCTGCTGCTGCTCCTGTGGCTGAACCCCCGGCCTGGGTAGAGTCCTTCTCTAGGTCTATCTCCCAGTCTTTTGCTGAGTCCATGGGACTTCTGTCCAGGACTTTGATGAATATGCATCAGCCCCCTTCACAGGGTGCCTCTAATGCTCTTGCTAAGGGTCCTTTAGGATCCCTATCATCTGACCTCCGTCCACCGGAGCTCACAGAGGATTCATCATCAGGGCACAGACCCCATCCTCCTAAGAGGAGCCGCAGGGTTTCCTCTCCCTCCTCATCCCGCGGCTCTGATTCAAGAGCTGACTCACAAGATGAGGAGGATGCCTTTACAGGGGGCTCGGAGGCTAACTCCATGTGCCCCATTGATCGTTCCGAGGGTGACTCAGATCTTAGTGACTTGATTGCTTCCATTAATTCTGTACTGGATCTCAACCCTCCAGTATCAGAGGAGCAACCCTCTCAGGCAGAAAAGCACCAGTTTACCTCGCCTAAGAGAGTAAAGAGTGTGTTCTTTAACCACTCCAGTTTTCAGACCGCTGTGACCAAACCCAGGGCCTGTCCTGACAAACGCTTCCCAAAGCATGGTTCTGATGACCGTTTTGGTTCTGATGACCGTTTTCCCTTTCCACCTGAGGTGGTCAAGGAGTGGGCTCACTCCCCAAAGGTAGACCCTCCGGTGTCTAGGCTCTCAGCCCGGACCGTTGTGTCGGTGGCTGATGGCACTTCCCTTAAGGATTCCACTGACCGCCAGATTGACCTTCTGGTCAAATCCGTGTATGAAGCGGCGGGGGCCGCGTTTTCCCCAACCTTTGCAGCAGTGTGGGCTCTCAAAGCCATCTCTGCTTCTCTAGAGGAGATGCATTCCCTCACCAGGGAATCTATGCCCGAGATGGTTGCCTTAACTTCTCAAGCTTCAGCTTTTTCATCTTATGCCATGTCTGCCATGCTAGAGGCTTCTCACCGCACTGCGGTGGCTTCGGCTAATTCCCTCGTTATCCGCAGGATCTTGTGGCTTCGAGAGTGGAAGGCAGATGCTTCTTCAAAGAAGTACCTTGCTGGGCTCCCTTTTGCTGGTTCCCGGCTGTTCGGTGAACAGCTGGCTGAAATTATTAAAGAAGCTACTGGCGGGAAGAGTACTTCCATGCCACAAACCAAGACCAGGAAACCTGCCCAGGGTAGGACTCAGTCGAGGTTTCGTTCCTCCAACTGGTCGTCCTCTAAGCCCTCCGCCTCGTCCGCTAACTCAGCTAAGGACCAGAAATCCAACTGGCGCACAAAAGCGTGTCCACAGAAGACCGCAGGAGGTTCTGCCACTAAGGCAGCCTCCTCGTGACTGTCTGCCCGCTCCAGCAACGTCCTTAGTCGGTGGCAGGCTCTCCCTCGTTGGCGACGCTTGGTTTCAACAAGTCTCCGATCAGTGGGTGAGAGATATCATCTCTCACGGCTACAGGATAGAATTCTCTTCCAGCCCGCCAAACAGATTTTTTTCTCTCAACTCCCCCCTGCTCCAAGGCCGCCGCCTTCTCACAGGCCGTGGCAGCCTTGCAGGCCAACGGAGTAATTGTACCGGTTCCCGCCCGGGAACGGTTCAGAGGTTTTTACTCAAACCTCTTCCTAGTTCCCAAAAAGGACGGTACCTTCCGGCCCATCGTGGATCTCAAGCTTCTCAACAAGCATGTTCGGGTGCGGCACTTTCGCATGGAGTCTCTGCGATCAGTCATTGCCTCAATGACCCAAGGGGATTTCCTGGCGTCCATCGACATCAGAGATGCCTATCTACATGTGCCAATTGCAGTTTCACACCAGCGTTGGCTACGTTTTGCAATAGGAGAAGATCATTTCCAATTCGTGGCTCTCCCTTTCGGGTTAGCCACGGCCCCTCGGGTATTCACCAAGGTCATGGCAGCAGTGATTGCGGTTCTGCACCTCCAGGGGTTGGCAGTGCTCCCTTACCTGGACGACCTTCTAGTCAAGGCTCCATCCAGCGCAGACGGTCAGCGGAGTGTCTCGCTCACTCTCGCCACTTTAGCCCAATTCGGGTGGCTTGTCAATCTTCCCAAATCCACTCTGACTCCGACCCAGAGTCTCACGTACCTAGGGATGCAGTTCGAGACTTTGCCGGCACTTGTGAAGTTGCCCTTAAACAAACAGCTGTCACTCCAGTTGGCGGTGCGCTCTCTCCTGAGGCCCCGCCGTTATACCCTCAGGCATCTGATGCAGGTGCTGGGTCAAATGGTGGCGTCCATGGAGGCTGTTCCCTTTGCCCAGTTCCATCTGCGCCCCCTGCAGCTGGACATTCTCCGCTGTTGGGACAAGCGGCCTTCCTCCTTACACAAGTTAGTGACTCTGTCGCCACGGACCAGGAGCTCTCTTCAGTGGTGGCTTCGGACCCTCTCCCTGTTTCAAGGGCGCTCCTTCCTGGCCCTGTCCTGGGTAATTCTCACCACGGATGCCAGTCTATCCGGCTGGGGAGTGGTATGTCTCCACCACAGAGCACAGGGCACTTGGACTCCGTCCGAGTCAGCCCTTTCAATCAATGTACTGGAAACCAGAGCCGTGCTTCTAGCTCTCCTAGCATTTCACCACCTTCTGGCGGGCAGGCACATTCAAGTCCAGTCAGACAACGCGACAGCGGTTGCCTACATCAATCATCAAGGCGGGACACGCAGCTGCCTGGCAATGATGGAGGTACAACGCATTCTTCAATGGGCGGAAGACTCCAGGTCCACCATATCCGCAGTCCACATCCCAGGCGTGGACAACTGGGAGGCAGATTATCTCAGCCGTCAAAGCGTGGACGGTGGCGAGTGGTCCCTGCACCCGGCAGTATTTCAGTTGATCTGCCGCAAATGGGGCACTCCGGACGTGGACCTAATGGCATCCCGTCACAACAACAAAGTTCCTGTTTACGTGGCTCGCTCCCACGATCCTCAGGCCTTCGCCGCGGACGCTCTGGTTCAGGACTGGTCCCAGTTTCGTCTGTCCTACGTGTTTCCCCCTTCAGCTCTCTTGCCCAGAGTCCTGCGCAAGATCAGAATGGAGGGTCGTCGAGTCATCCTCATTGCACCGGACTGGCCCAGGCGAGCTTGGTATCCGGATCTGCTCCAACTGTCCGTAGAGATGCCGTGGCATCTCCCGGACTGTCCAGATCTACTCTCGCAAGGTCCGTTTTTCCGCCCGAATTCTGCGGCCCTCAAATTGACGGTGTGGCTCTTGAGTCCTGGATTTTGACGACTTCTGGTATGCCCCCTGAAGTCATCTCCACTATGACTCGGGCGCGCAAGTCTTCCTCCGCCAAGATCTATCACAGGACTTGGAAAATTTTCCTGTCCTGGTGTCGCTCTACCGGCCATCCTCCTTGGCCATTCTCCTTGCCGACTCTTCTGTCTTTTCTACAGTCCGGTCTGCAGCTAGGACTGTCCCTCAACTCTCTCAAGGGACAAGTCTCAGCTCTGTCAGTTCTGTTCCAGCGGCGTCTCGCTCGGCTGGCTCAGGTCCGCACCTTCATGCAGGGCGCGTCTCACATCATTCCGCTTTACCGGCGGCCCTTGGAGCCCTGGGACCTTAACTTGGTTTTCACAGTCTTGCAGAAACCCCCCTTTGAGCCTCTTAGGGAGGTTTCTTTGTATCGTCTTTCACAGAAAGTGGCCTTTCTAGTTGCCATTACTTCTCTCAGGAGAGTCTCTGATTTGGCTGCGCTCTCCTCGGAGTCACCTTTTTTAGTCTTTCATCAAGACAAGGTGGTTCTCCGTCTGACTCCGGACTTTCTTCCTAAGGTGGTCTCTCCCTTCCACCTTAACCAGGACATTACCTTACCTTCCTTCTGTCCGGCCCCTGTTCATCGCTTTGAAAAAGCTCTACATACCCTAGATCTGGTGCGTGCTTTCCGGATCTATGTGTCTCGCACCGCTGCGCTTAGGCGGTGCACCTCTCTTTTTGTGCTGACCACAGGTCGGCGTAAGGGCCTCCCTGCTTCTAAGCCGACCTTAGCCCGTTGGATTAGGTCGACCATTTCGGACGCCTACCAGAGAATGCAGGCGCCTCCCCCGCCGGGGATCAAAGCACACTCGACCAGAGCTGTCGGTGCCTCTTGGGCTTTTAAGCACCAGGCTACGGCTCAACAAGTCTGTCAGGCTGCCACTTGGGCTAGCCTGCATACCATTTCGAAGCACTACCAAGTGCATGCTCCATGCTTCGGCAGATGCGAGCTTGGGCAGACGCATCCTTCAGGCGGCGGTCGCCCATTTGTGAAGTTAGGTTTTGCCTACTTCTTAGTTTTTCTGTTTATTTCCCACCCAGGGACAGCTTTGGAACGTCCCAAGGTCTGGGTCTCCCAAAGGAACGATAATTCTCTTTTTCTTTTTGTTTACTTACCGTAAATTCTTTTTCTTATAATTCCGTTTTGGGAGACCCAGCACCCTCCCTGTGTCCTGTTGGCAATTTCCTTGTTCCGCGTGTTTTCACCGGCTGTTGTCGTGGACAGAGTCTCCGGTTGTTCCAGCTCTTGCTCTGTTCTACTTGTGGGTGGCTATTCTCCTTCAGCTTTTGCACTAAACTGGCTGGGACTGGCTCACCAGGGGGTGTATAAGCTCAGAGGGAGGAGCTACACTTTTAGGTGTAGTACTTTGTGTGTCCTTCGGAGGCAGAAGCTAAGCACCCAAGGTCTGGGTCTCCCAAGACGGAACTATAAGAAAAAGAATTTACGGTAAGTAAACAAAATTCTCTTTTTCTTTATCGTTCCTATGGGAGACCCAGACAATTGGGGTGTATAGATTCTGCCTCCGGAGGCCACACAAAGTATTACACTTTAAAAAGTGTAACCCCTCCCCTCTGCCTATACACCCCCCGTGCATCACGGGCTCCTCAGTTTTTATGCTTTGTGTTGAAGGAGGCACACATTCACTCATGCTCCCATTTTAGTCAGCAGCAGCTGCTGATTGTATCGGATGGAAGAAAAGAGGGCCCCTAACAGGGCCCCGGGCATGCTCCCTTCTCACCCCACTGAGTCGGCGGTGTTGTTAAGGTTGAGGTACCCATTGCGGGTACAAAGGCTGGAGCCACATGCCGTTTTCCTTCCCCATCTCTAGGGGCTCTGGGAGAAGTGGGATCCTAACCGGTCATCCAGGCACTGGGACCGGGCTCCCTCCGCAGCCCCTGTGGGATTCTGACGGACAGGAGACTGAGTATCATCAGGGACAGGACCCTGCATCTACAGGTACTCTGTGTCCCCTTGGGGACGGTGCATGGAGCTCTTTGGCCTCAGACGCTGCAGCGGCTGCTGTGTTGGTATGACGACCGGGACTACCGCGCCGACCGCGCCTGCTTGCCGGCCGCGGTTTTAAATTTAGTCCCCGGCTTTTGCGGCCTAGTGCCTTAAACTCCCGCCCCCGGGCCTGCCAGTCAGGGTCAAGGGCGGGACGGTCGGCCTGACGCCGACAGTGAGGGCTGGAGCACACTTAGGTGTCCTCCTCCCCCCTCACTAATCACTCTGGGGCACCAGATTCCCGCACTTTTTTAGTTACACCCACGGCTCCCTCCTCCCCTGTGAACGCCGACAGCCATGTTTTAAGCACATTCTGCCGGTGGAGGACTTCTGGCTGCAGCTCTGGCAGACCCGAGGCAGGGAATCTGGTGGCCACACACAGCTTGAGCGGTCGGTAAGCTACACCGGTCACCCGGTGCTGGTCACCCTAGGGTGCCGAACTGTATATATATATATATATATATATATTATATTTGTATACATTTTCTCGGTTCGGCTGTATTGTTAGCTTGTGGCTATATACCCTCAGTGATCACTCTCCTGGGAGACAACAGCATGTCGTTCACAAGGAGCAAGGGTGCCAAGGCACAGGGTTATTTTGCAACCTGTACCTCTTGTGCGGCTATGCTACCTGCAGGTCCCACCTACCCTCACTGTGAGCAATACTCGGGCCCTATGGCACTCGCTCAGCCGGAGCCTGGGGCATTGGTGGGACCCTCGGCTCAGGTAGAACCGCCGGCTTCCCCTGTACAGGTGGCAGGGACAGAGTTTGCAGTTTTAGCTGAGAAACTCTGAGTCACTTTCACAATCCATGGCTCAGTCTATGGACAAATGGACTGCTAAGATACTAGAGGCCTTGCAGTCCAGACCGGCCCTTACACAGGCCCCGGGCACTGCGGGATCGCCCCCAGGCCCCTCTCGGTCTGCAACGAAGCGTGTTCCTGGGGTGGCCTCTAGTTATTATGTGGAGGACTCCGGCACGGACCGCAGTCCCAGACCGGCTAAGCGGGCTCGCTTAGAATCTTCCCCGACTTCATCACGCTGTTCGGGGTCTCAGCTTGAGGACTCTCTGGAGGATGAGGCGGAGGTCGCAGCCCAGGACTCTGACCCTGACGTTGCTCTCAATCTTGATACACCTGAAGGGGACGCCATAGTAAATGACCTTATAGCGTCCATCAACCAGGTGCTAGATCTTTCTCCTCCAACTCCACTTGTAGAGGAGTCGGCTTCACAGCAGGAGAAACACCAGTTTAGGTTTCCCAAACGTACTCGGAGTGCTTTCTTCGATCACTCTAACTTCAGAGATGCTGTCCAGAAGCACAGAGCTTTTCCGGACAAGCGCTTTACTAAACGCCTTAATGACACACGTTACCCCTTCCCCTCTGACGTAGTTAAGGGTTGGGCTCAATGTCCCAAGGTGGATCCTCCAGTCTCTAGACTGGCGGCTAGATCCGTAGTAGCAGTGGCTGACGGTTCATCGCTCAAGGATGCCACGGACAGGCAGATAGAGCTCCTAATGAAATCCATCTATGAAGCCATAGGCGCGTCCTTTGCCCCAGCCTTTGCAGCAGTGTGGGCACTCCAGGCTATCTCAGCTAGTCTGTCTGAGATTAATGCGGTCACCCGTACCTCTGCTCCGCAAGTAGCGTCTTTGACTTCTCAGGCGTCGGTATTTTCATCCTACGCCATGAATGCTGTCCTGGACTCGGCTAGCCGTACAGCGGTAGCATCCGCCAATTCGGTGGCAGTCCGCAGGGCCATGTGGCTACGCGAATGGCAGGCAGACTCTGCTTCCAAGAAGTTCTTGACCGGTTTGCCTTTTTCTGGCGACCGATTGTTTGGCGAGCAATTGGATGAAATTATTAAGCAATCCAAGGGAAAGGACTCGTCCTTACCCCAGCCCAAACCAAAGAGACCTCAGCAACGAAAAATTCAAGCGAGGTTTCGGTCCTTTCGGCCCTCAGCCAGATCCCAATCCTCCTCGTCCAACAGGCCACAGAAGAGCCAGAGGAACTCTTCTGCATGGCGGTCTAAGTCACGTCCTCCAAAGACCGCCGGAGGCACCGTCTCCAAGGCGGCCTCCTCATGACTTTCGGCCTCCCCAAACCGCATCCTCGGTCGGTGGCAGGCTCTCCCGCTTTTGCGACGCCTGGTGGCCACATGTCCAAGACCGATGGGTGAGAGAAATTCTGTCTCACGGTTACAGGATAGAGTTCAGCTCTCGTCCTCCGACTCGTTTTTTCAGAACATCTCCGCCCCCCGAGCGAACCGTTGCACTTTTTCAGGCGGTGGACACTCTGAAGACAGAAGGAGTTATGATCCCCGTTCCCCTTCAGGAACGTGGTCGCGGTTTTTACTCCAACCTGTTCGTGGTGCCAAAAAAGGACGGTTCATTCAGTCCGGTTTTGGACCTCAAATTGCTCAACAGACATGTGAGAACCAGGCGGTTTCGCATGGAATCCCTCCGCTCTGTCATCGCTTCGATGTCCCAAGGAGACTTCCTAGCATCAATCGACATCAGGGATGCCTATCTCCATGTGCCGATCGCACCAGAGCATCAACGCTTCCTGCGTTTCGCCATTGGGGACGAACACCTTCAGTTTGTGGCACTGCCTTTTGGCCTGGCGACAGCCCTACGGGTCTTCACCAAGGTCATGGCATCCGTTGTGGCAGTCCTACACTCTCAGGGCCACTCGGTGATCCCGTACTTAGACGATCTCCTAGTCAAGGCACCCTCCCGGGTGGCATGTCAGCACAGTCTGACCGTTGCTCTGGAGACTCTCCAGAGGTTCGGGTGGATCATCAATTTCCCAAAGTCAAAATTGACTCCGACCCAATCACTGACTTACCTCGGGAGGGAGTTTCATACTCTCTCAGCGATAGTCAAGCTACCGCTGGACAAACAGCGTTCGCTGCAAACAGGGGTGCAATCTCTCCTTCGGGCCCAGTCACACCCCTTGAGGCGCCTCATGCACTTCCTGAGGAAGATGGTGGCAGCAATGGAGGCAGTTCCCTTTGCGCAGTTTCATCTGCGTCCACTCCAATGGGACATTCTCCGCAAATGGGACAGGAGGTCGACGTCCCTAGACAGGAACGTCTCTCTTTCTCTGGCAGCCAAGACCTCTCTTCAGTGGTGGCTTCTTCCCACTTCTCTGTCGAAGGGAAAATCTTTCCTGCCCCCATCCTGGGCTGTGGTCACGACGGACGCGAGTCTGTCAGGGTGGGGAGCGGTTTTTCTCCACCACAAGGCTCAGGGAACCTGGACTCCGACAGAGTCCTCCCTTCAGATCAATGTTCTGGAGATAAGGGCAGTGTATCTAGCCCTAAAGGCGTTCCATCGGTGGCTGGAGGGCAGGCAGATCCGCATACAGTCGGACAACGCCACGGCGGTCGCGTACATCAACCACCAGGGCGGCACTCGCAGTCGTCAAGCCTTCCAAGAAGTGCGGCGGATTCTGCTGTGGGCGGAGGCCACAGCCTCCACCATCTCCGCGGTTCACATCCCGGGCGTAGAAAACTGGGAAGCAGAACCGTGGGCGCTCCCAGACCGACCAGACTTGCTGTCTCAAGGGCCATTTTTCCATCTGAATTCTGCGGCCCTCAACCTGACTGTGTGGCCATTGAGTCCTGGCTCCTAGCGTCCTCAGGGTTATCTCGAGGTCATTGCCACTATGAGACAGGCCAGGAAACCAACGTCCGCCAAGATCTATCACAGGGCTTGGAGGATCTTCTTAGCCTGGTGCTCTGATAAGGGGTTTACCCCCTGGCCGTTTGCCTTACCCACTTTTCTTTCCTTCCTTCAATCCGGAATGGACAAGGGTTTGTCTCTCGGCTCTCTCAAGGGACAAGTATCGGCGCTTTCCGTGTTTTTTCAAAAGCGTCTAGCCAGGCTTCCGCAGGTCCGCACGTTCCTGCAGGGAGTTTGCCACATAGTCCCACCTTACAAGCGGCCGCTGGAACCCTGGGATCTCAACAGGGTTCTACGGGCTCTTCAGAAACCACCTTTTGAGCCGCTGCGGGATGTCTCTCTATCACGTCTTTCGCAGAAGGTGGCATTTCTAGTGGCAGTTACATCACTCCGAAGAGTGTCAGAGCTTGCAGCGCTGTCATGCAAAGCCCCCTTCCTGGTTTTTCACCAGGATAAGGTGGTTCTGCGTCCGGTCCCGGACTTTCTCCCTAAGGTGGTGTCCCCTTTTCATCTCAATCAGGATATCTCCTTACCTTCATTTTGCCCTCATCCAATTCACCAATGTGAAAAGGATTTGCATTTGTTAGATCTAGTGAGAGCACTCCGGATCTACGTGTCTCGCACGGCGCCACTGCGCCGTTCTGATGCGCTCTTTGTCCTTGTCGCTGGCCAGCGTAAGGGGTCGCAGGCTTCCAAGTCAACCTTGGCTCGGTGGATCAAGGAACCGATTTTTGAAGCCTACCGTTCTTCTGGGCTTCCGATTCCTTCAGGGCTGAAAGCCCATTCTACCAGAGCCGTAGGGGCGTCTTGGGCATTGAGGCACCGGGCTACGGCTCAGCAGGTGTGTCAGGCGGCTACCTGGTCTAGTCTGCACACTTTCACGAAACACTATCAGGTGCATACCTATGCTTCGGCGGATGCCAGTCTAGGTAGGCGAGTCCTTCAGGCGGCGGTTGCCCACCTGTAAGAGGGGGCCGTTGTCGGCTCTTTTTATCGGGGTATTCTTTTACCCACCCAGGGACTGCTTTTGGACGTCCCAATTGTCTGGGTCTCCCAATGGAGCGACAAAGAAGGGAATTTTGTTTACTTACCGTAAATTCCTTTTCTTCTAGCTCCTATTGGGAGACCCAGCACCCGCCCCTGTTCCCTTCGGGCTGTTGTTCTTTTGTGTACACATGTTGTTCATGTTGAATTGTTCTTTTGGTTCATGGTTCAGTTCTCTGAACATCCTTCGTATTGAATTTACCTTAGACCAATTTATAAGTTTCCTCCTTCCTGCTTTTGCACCAAAACTGAGGAGCCCGTGATGCACGGGGGGGTGTATAGGCAGAGGGGAGGGGTTACACTTTTTAAAGTGTAATACTTTGTGTGGCCTCCGGAGGCAGAAGCTATACACCCCAATTGTCTGGGTCTCCCAATAGGAGCTAGAAGAAAAGGAATTTACGGTAAGTAAACAAAATTCCCTTCATTTCCAATGTCGTGTGTCAGGGCTCTTTGTATGTTTTAATCTACAATTGTTACCTCTAATACGTGGTGCTAGTTGCTCCTCTTCCTCCGTGAAGAGGCTGTTTAGGTCGGTTTTCCTCCTTGGCGCCTGCGTTGTGTAGCTCTCCAGCTTTTAGGAGGAGCTTCATAGTCTGGGCCCTAGAGGTCACTCTGAAACAGGAGGGGGAGACCGTACATGCGACTGTAGTCTATAACCGATGAAGGGAACAACAAATCCAAAAGTTATAGGTTTTATATTAGAGAAACTTTATGCCCTTTTGTATATTTATGCAGTTTCTCTCCAGATACTTTCCCCTTTATTCTTTTTGATGATCTAATATATAAAGCTGTTTTTGTGTCTGTATGTGTGTGTCTGTCCGCTAAAGGAATCCGCACCGTCGTATTTACAATCACGAAATTTTGCACAGACACCTCATGTGACTCAGGGAACATCATAGACTACGTTTTGATAGGAAACTTTAACCTCGCGCTTTACAGTTGCTCTCCAAAAAAACCTACCTCCATTATAGTCAATGGAGCTGCGAGCTATTAGGTTATCAATAGCAGCTGTGAGTGTTTGCTATAGGAACAAAATAAATTGTTAGTATTAGAAGCTTCTGTGTGAGGTAATAGGATGTCAATGGGAAGACAGAGAGAGACAGAAAGAGACACAGGCAGAGACAGACAAAGTAAGAGGCAGACAGGGAAAGAGACAGACAAAGTAAGAGGCAGACAGGGAAAGAGACAAAGTAAGAGGCAGAGAGATGGAAAGAGGCAGAGGGGGAAAGAGACAGAGAGAGACACAGAGAGACAGTTACTATCCCGGGCAACAATGGGTGCTACAACTAGTTGATTCATATAAGCTGTCAAGAGGACGAAGCTTAGTTGTCACTTTTCCATCCTTCTTTGTTTCTTTCCTCCACTAGTCTGACAAACAAGCATTTTACGGTGAACGTTGATGCATCGTCATTTCTTCCGCAGGTGATCAGCTGCCGGGAAGGACTGCCGCCTCCAAAGACAACCAAGAGGAGGCCACTGCTGGCAGCGACCTGGGCGAGGAGGAGATGGAAGTAGAAAGTGAAAAAGAAGACGAGAAGCCCAAAGCCGGCTCTTTTGCCAACTCCTTGTCTTCCTTAAATGTGCTACGTCCAGGTACTGAAAGTGCACAAGAGCCGTCATTCACACACACACACACACACACACACACACACACACACACACACACACACACACACACACACAGTGAATTTTGTCTCTAATTTCTGCCTAGTATTCTATGAAAGCCACATTTTAGAGCTATGAGAGGTCTACATTGATGACACTGTGTGCTATTTCCATACGTTTTGCTCTCTTCAGGTATTTCAGGTTTATCTGAGATGATATATCATGGATGTCACAGATGTAGGTCTCCCGCTCTGAGCTGTGAATTTTTCATAGACTCCCGTGGAATCGGGGGTGGTAAATCTTACATTAGACCACAGTAGATACTGCGCTTATCTCATAACATGTCAATGTAAACCTCTACCCATCCTTTTTTTTAAGGCGAGATTCCCGATGCCGCTTTTATTCATGCGGCTCGGAAGAAGAGGCAATTGGCTCGTGAGCTTGGGGACATCCCATCTATTGATTTGGATGGTGGGAAAAGCAGACTAGTCCGCGAGGATGAGAACGACGCCAGCGATGATGATGACGACGACGAGAAGCGTCGTATAGTCTTCTCAGTCCGAGAGAAATCACAAAGGCAGAAGATTGCTGAGGAAATTGGTATGTGCCACAACAGTTGCCAAAACATTTAACCCCTTCATGACCGGCTGATTTTGCGCTTTCCGGTTTGTTTTTTTTGTCGCCATTCTTCCGAGAGACGTAACATTTTTTATTTTTATTTCTCTCTCGCCTTATTGGGGGACACGGCACATGGTCATGGTCCTGTGTCCCCCAATGAAGGCTCAGAGAAAGAGATTTTATGGTGAGTACACAAAAATCTTTTTTCAGTCAATATAGTCATGCGAGGGCTCATTTTTTGCGGAACGAGCTGTACTTTTTAATGAAACCAAAAGTTTTACCATATAGTGTACTGGAAAATGGCAAAAAAAATCCAAATGCGGAAATATTGCAAAAAAAAGTGTGATAGCACTATGGTTGTTGAGATTTTATTCACACTGTTCACTAAATGGTAAAACTGATGTGTGGGTGTGATGCCTTAGGTCGGTGCTAGTTTGTAGACACCAAACATGTATAGGTTTATGACTCGCCCACCTCAGGGCTCTGGGACACCCGGTGCTGGGCTGGACTAGTCCGGGGGTAGTCAGCGGTGGCAGGGCCCGGCTCAGTGACCCTGGCGGGGTCAACTAATATGACGGCTGTGGGTGATGGTAATTTTTTAATGTTTGTGGAATTATATTTGTGACGCCACCTGTGGATTGCAGCTATGGAGCCGCCGCTGCTGGATAGGGCCTCCGGGGCTGATGTAATGGCAGCTGGGATGGTTCTGCTCCCCACAGGTGGAGCGGTACCCCGGGGAAACCATTGGTGCTTATGAGAGTCTATGCAATGGTGGTGCGGTGTAGAATAAAAGGGAGGTGACACCAGGAGTTGCAGTTTCAAGATCTTTATTCGCTGTTGCCAGGGCTGCAGCAGACTGGTTGCCGTTGGAGTGCTGGAATTCACTGTCTGGGACCTCCGCCGATCCCAGGTGATTCTTAGGGTTAATACTGGTGCACCACTTTTATGTCTCTTTCCTCGACTGACTTCACAGCCTTGACTTTTATAGATGAACTTGTCTTGGCCTCTACCATAGAATCTGGTCAAGAGGGCTTGCCTGACTGGAATCTTGCCCTCTTCCGAGGGGATCTACGGCAGGTTGTGGCCCTGGGCGCTTGCAACCACCCTGGGCTTCGGTGTCACTTTATGAGGAAATGTCTTTCTTTGTCGCTCCTTATTGGGAGACCCAGACAATTGACAATCGGGTGTATAGCCTATGCCTCCGGAGGCCACACAAAGCACTACACCAAAAGTGTAAAGCCCCTCCCCTTCAGCCTATACACCCCCCGTACTGCTACGGGCTCACCAGTTTTTATGCTTTGTGCGAAGGAGGTCAGACATGCACGCATAGCTCCACAGCTTAGTCAGCAGCAGCTGCTGACTATGTCGGATGGAAGAAAAGAGGGCCCATAACAGGGCCCCCAGCATGCTCCCTTCTCACCCCACTCTTGTCGGCGGTGTTGTTAAGGTTGAGGTATCCATTGCGGGTACGGAGGCTGGAGCCCACATGCTGCTTTCCTTCCCCATCCCTCAATTAGGGCTCTGGGTGAAGTGGGATCCTTTCGGTCTCCAGGCACAGGAGACCGTGCTCCATCCACAGCTCCTGAGGACCATGCTGGATAGGAGCCGAGTATCGTTCAGGGACATGGCCCTGCTACTTTGAGGTACTCTGTGTCCCCGTGGGGACCGCGCACAGCAACACTCCAGCATTGCTGGGTGTGCTAGTGCACCGGGGACAGCAGCGCTGACTGCGTTTGTGCCATTACACACTTCAGCGTCGCTGAGTGTGTTCGTGTAGGGGGACTGCCGCACTGACCGCCGCTGCCATGGTTATCACTGCGGCGCGGCTGGGACTGTTAGTGCGCCGGGGACTTCCGCGCCGACCGTGCTTATACGGCGGCCGCGCTTATAACTCGAGTCCCCGGCTTTTGCGGCCTAGTCTTGTTTTCTTCCCGCCCCCAGCCCTGCCAATCAGGGGAAGGGCGGGACGCTGTACAGGACGGCAGCACTGAGGGCTGGAGCATGCTTTGCATACTCCACCCCCCTCACTCTGCACAGTGGGGCACCAGTTCCCGCACTTTTCTGGGTCACGCCCACGGCTCCCTCCTCTCCTCAGGACGCCGGCAGCCATTCCTCTCAGCTCTGCTAACGCTGGAGAGGAGAGACAAGCTCAGGGAGACCCAGGCAGGATTTCTGGTGCCCACACAACCGCTTTGCGAAGGCGGTAAGCAGCACCTGTGGTGCTGGCCCCACTAGTGCAGAAGTGTACTTATAGATTACATGATTATAGACTATATACACTGTATGGTGCACTGTTCATTTTTGTCTATATACCCTCCTGTATTGCTCAGAGGAGACAACAGCATGTCGTCCACAAATAGCAAGGGTGCCAAAGCACAGACTTACTATGCTGCCTGTGCAGCATGTACGGCTATACTGCCGGCAGGTTCCACTGACCCTCATTGTGTGCAATGCTCGGCCCCTGTGGCACTTTCTCAGCCGGAGCCTCTGCTAAGGGCGGCCCAGGGAGAACCACCTGTTAACACTGTCCAGGTGACAGGGACGGAGTTTGCAGTTTTTACTGAAAGACTTTCTGAGACTATGGCTAAGATATTAGAAGCCTTGCAGTACAGGCCGGCATCTCAAGCCAGGGGCACTGTGGAATCATTGCCCCCTGGTCCCCCTCAGTTGGAACAGCAATGTCCTCCCGGGGTGTCTCATGGATCCCAGGGTGAGGTCTCTGACACGGACCGCAGCCCCAGACCGATTAAGCAAGCTCGCTATGATATCCCCTCGACATCATCACAATGTTCAGGGTCTCAGCGAGCGGACTCTCTGTATCATGAAGCGGAGGTAGCTGATCAGGATTCTGATCCTGAAGCCGCTCTCAACCTTGATACTCCTGATGGGGACGCCATAGTGAATGATCTTATTGCGTCCATCAATGAAATGTTGGATATTTCTCCCTCAGCCCCTCCAGTGGAGGAGTCAGCTTCTCAGCAGGAGAAATTCCGTTTCAGGTTTGCCAAGCGTACAAAGAGTATGTTTCTGGACCACTCTGACTTCAGAGAGGCAGTCCAGAAACACCGAGCTTGTCCAGATAAGCGTTTTTCCAAGCGCCTTAAGGATACACGTTACCCTTTCCCCCCTGACGTGGTCAAGGGCTGGACTCAGTGTCCCAAGGTGGATCCTCCAATCTCCAGACTTGCGGCTAGATCCATAGTTGCAGTGGAAGATGGAGCTTCACTCAAGGATGCCACTGACAGACAGATGGAGCTCTGGTTGAAATCCATCTATGAAGCTATCGGCGCGTCTTTTGCTCCAGCATTCGCAGCCGTATGGGCACTCCAAGCTATCTCAGCTGGTCAGGCGCAAATTGACGCACTCACACGTACGTCTGCGCCGCAGGTGGCGTCTATAACCTCTCAAACGTCGGCATTTGCGTCCTACGCTATTAATGCTGTCCTGGACTCTGCGAGCCGTACGGCGGTTGCAGCCGACAATTCGGTGGCAATACGCAGGGCCTTGTGGCTGCGGGAATGGAAGGCAGATTCGGCTTCCAAAAAGTGCTTAACTGGATTGCCATTTTCTGGCGACCGTTTGTTTGGTGAGAGATTGGATGAAATCATCAAACAATCCAAGGGAAAGGAAACATCCTTACCCCAGGCCAAACCAAAAACACCCCAACAGAGGAGGGGACAGTCGAGGTTTCGGTCCTTTCGGGGTGCGGGCAAGTCCCAATTCTCCTCGTCCAAAAGGCCTCAGAAGGATCAGAGGAACTCCGACGCATGGCGGTCTAAATCACGCCCTAAAAAGACCGCCGGAGGTGCCGCTACTAAGGCGGCTTCCTCATGACTTACGGCCTCCTCACACCGCATCCTCGGTCGGTGGCAGGCTCTCCCGCTTTTGCGACACCTGGCTGCCACAAGTAAAAGACCGTTGGGTGAGAGACATTTTGTCTCACGGTTACAGGATAGAGTTCAGCTCTCGTCCTCCGACTCGATTCTTCAGAACATCTCCGCCTCCCGAGCGAGCCGAGGCTCTTCTGCAGGCGGTGGGCATTCTGAAGGCAGAAGGAGTGGTGGTCCCGGTTCCTCTTCAGCAACAGGGCCACGGTTTCTACTCCAACCTGTTTGTGGTTCCAAAGAAGGACGGGTCCTTCCGTCCTGTTTTGGACCTAAAACTGCTCAACAAACACGTAAGGACCAGGCGGTTCCGGATGGAATCCCTCCGCTCCGTCATCGCCTCAATGTCCCAAGGAGATTTCCTAGCATCGATCGATATCAAGGATGCTTATCTCCACGTACCAATTGCTCCAGAGCATCAGCGCTTCTTGCGCTTCGCCATAGGAGACGAACACCTTCAGTTCGCGGCACTGCCGTTCGGCCTGGCGACAGCCCCAAGGGTTTTCACCAAGGTCATGGCTACAGTAGTTGCGGTCCTCCACTCTCAGGGTCACTCAGTGATACCTTACTTAGACGATCTGCTGGTCAAGGCACCCTCTCAAGAGGCATGCCAACACAGCCTCAACGTTACTCTGGAGATTCTCCAGAGTTTCGGGTGGATCATCAATTTTTCCAAAGTCAAATCTGACACCGGTCCAATCGCTGACATATCTTGGCATGGAGTTTCATACTCTTCCAGCGATAGTGAAGCTTCCGCTGGACAAACAGCGTTCACTACAGACAGGGGTGCAATCTCTCCTTCAAGGCCAGTCACACCCCTTGAGGCGCCTCATGCACTTCCTGGGGAAGATGGTGGCAGCAATGGAAGCAGTCCCTTTCGCGCAGTTTCACCTGCGTCCACTTCAAGGGACATCCTACGCAAGTGGGACAGGATGCCGACGTCCCTAGACAGGAACGTTTCCCTCTCTCAGGCAACCAAAGCTTCCCTTCGGTGGTGGCTTCTTCCCACTTCATTATCGAAGGGGAAATCCTTCCTACCCCCATCCTGGGCGGTGGTCACGACGGACGCGAGTCTGTCAGGGTGGGGAGCAGTTTTTCTCCACCACAGGGCTCAGGGTACGTGGACTCAGCAAGAGTCCTCACTTCAGATCAATGTTCTGGAGATCAAGGCAGTGTATCTTGCCCTAAAAGCGTTCCAGCAGTGGCTGGAAGGCAAGCAGATCCGAATTCAGTCGGACAACTCCACAGCGGTGGCTTACATCAACCACCAAGGTGGGACACGCAGTCGGCAAGCCTTCCAGGAAGTCCGGCAGATTCTGCTGTGGGTGGAAGCCACAGCATCCACCATATCCGCAGTTCACATCCCGGGCGTAGAAAACTGGGAAGCAGACTTTCTCAGTCGCCAGGGCATGGACGCAGGGAAATGGTCCCTCTCCCGGACGTGTTTCAGGAGATCTGTTGCCGCTGGGGGATGCCGGACGTCGACCTAATGGCGTCACGGCACAACAACAAGGTCCCAACATTCATGGCTCGATCTCAAGATCACAGAGCTCTGGCGGCAGACGCCTTAGTTCAGGATTGGTCGCAGTTTCGGCTTCCTTATGTGTTTCCTCCTCTGGCACTGTTGCCCAGAGTGTTACGCAAGATCAGGGCCGACTGCCGCCGCGTCATCCTCGTCGCGCCAGACTGGCCGAGGAGGTCGTGGTACCCGGATCTGTGGCATCTCACGGTCGGCCAACCGTGGGCACTGCCAGACCGACCAGATTTGCTGTCTCAAGGGCCGTTTTTTCCATCTGAATTCTGCGGCCCTCAACCTGACTGTGTGGCCATTGAGTCCTGGATCCTAGCGTCTTCAGGATTATCTCAAGAGGTCATTGCCACTATGAGACAGGCTAAGAAACCTACGTCCGCCAAGATCTACATTTCTCGAACGGCGCCCCTGCGCCGCTCGGATGTACTCTTTGTCCTTGTCGCTGGTCAGCGTAAAGGGACACAAGCTTCCAAGTCAACCCTGGCTCGGTGGATCAAGGAACCAATTCTCGAAGCTTACCGTTCCTCGGGGCTTCCGGTTCCCTCAGGACTGAAGGCCCATTCTACCAGGGCCGTGGGAGCGTCCTGGGCCTTGCGACAGCAGGCTACGGCTCAGCAGGTGTGTCAGGCAGCTACCTGGTCGAGCCTGCACACTTTCACGAAGCACTATCAGGTGCATACCTATGCTTCGGCAGATGCCAGCCTAGGTAGGCGAGTCCTTCAGGCGGCAGTTGCCCACCTGTAGGACGGAGCCGTTACGGCTCTATTATGAGGTATTATTTACCCACCCAGGGACTGCTTTTGGACGTCCCAATTGTCTGGGTCTCCCAATAAGGAGCGACAAAGAAGGGAATTTTGTTTACTTACCGTAAATTCCTTTTCTTCTAGCTCCAATTGGGAGACCCAGCACCCGCCCCTGTTTTAGTATAACACATGTTGTTCATGTTAAATGGTTTCAGTTCTCCGATATTCCTTCGGATTGAATTTACTTTAAACCAGTTTATAATTTTTTCCTCCTTCGGGCTTTTGCACCAAAACTGATGAGCCCGTAGCAGTACGGGGGGTGTATAGGCTGAAGGGGAGGGGCTTTACACTTTTGGTGTAGTGCTTTGTGTGGCCTCCGGAGGCATAGGCTATACACCCGATTGTCAATTGTCTGGGTCTCCCAATTGGAGCTAGAAGAAAAGGAATTTACGGTAAGTAAACAAAATTCCATTCTTCTTCCCTCTGTCTGGGGACCGTCCCCGAATGCAGCCAGATCTTTCCACCCGATCTTCTAGTGGAACAGGTCACGAGCTAATATGCCCTTCCGTGGCCCTGGAATCCTTTCTTCTCTGTCTGTGGTGTCACCTGTGTCTAGCCGGGCCCCAGGATCTCCACCAGGAACCTTCTCTCTCTGTCACTTTCTCTTCACTCTCCTGAGGTAACTACCTCCATCTCCTTCTCCCTCTCACACACTCTACTGACTGAACTTGAACTTTCTGTTTTTACTCTTACTTTCAGTTGGCTCCTCCCACTTTCCCTGTTGCTAGGCCCCCACCCCATGGGAGGAGAAATGGGTCATACGGCCCCCCAGCATGCAGCATGGGGGTAGCTGCCACTCTCTGGTCCCTGTATGTGCCTAACAATGGGTGTTTGTGTAAATTTGCCTGTGAACCGGTATGTACCCTTGTCCTTACATAGGATGGGACATCACACCTCTGGCTGAGGTGCAATGTCTCTGTGGCGACGGAAGCCTCAGGGGCGCCACATTTACTTTTATCTAAGGGGTTAAAAAAAATCAGAGGTTTGTCCGAAAAAAGTGGCGTACGTTTTACGCCATATTCCGTGACCTGTGGCGTTCTCATTTTTCTGGATTTATGGCTCAGTGACTGCTTATTTCTTGCGTCTCAAGCTGACTTTTTTTAACTACCATTTTCTTTATCGTTCCTTTGGGAGACCCAGACCTTGGATGTTTAGCTTCTGCCTCCGGAGGACACACAAAGTACTACACTTAAAAGTGTAGCTCCTCCCTCTGAGCTTATACACCCCCTGGTGAGCCAGTCCCAGCCAGTTTATCGCTTTGTGTTCAGGAGGCATACATCCACACATGCATTCTCATGATTTTTTTTCTTTGGAAGAGATTGAAGAAGTGTGGGTCCACGTCTGGACCCCCGGCATGTCCCTTCTCACCCCACTGTGTCGGCGGTGTTGTAAGGTTGATTTCCAAGGCTGGAGCCTTACATGCCGTGCTCCTTTACCATCCCCCCTGGGCTCTGGCTTGAAGTGGGAGCCAGCACGGTCTCCATGCCTGGCAGGAGACCGGTCTCCATCCACAGCCCCTTGAGGATTCTGCTGGACCGGAGCACTCATCCCCAGGGACCTGGCCCTGCGTCTCAGCAGCTAAGTAGCTGAGACGTTTATGTGTTGGGGGTCCCTGTTCTTTATTGTATGGGGAGAGTATGCTGAATATATTTATTTTGGCATTTCCGGCGGGTTCTCTAGCCTTCGCCCGAGAACCGCGCCGATGGTGCCTGCGTGTCGGCCTCGCCGCTTAAATTTAGGCCCCGGCTTTGCCGGAGGCCTAGTTTTCTGTTAACTACCCTCGCTTGTCACTCATGCAGAGGGACAGGCACGGCTCCTCCCGGCGGCCGTCCTGCACAGGGGAGGGACACTCCCCACTGCTGGGGCGGGTCTCCTCCCCTGCAGGTCTCTATGGCCCTCCAGTTCCCGCTCTCCTACAGGAACGCCCTCAAGTCCCGCCCCCTCTCTTCGCTCCGGCGGCCATTTTCTTAGGCAGAGTTCCCTCTGCGCTGGGCCTTTCTGCACTCTGCATCCCTGCTGAGGTGCTGTACATTGGGGGTCCGGGCTTCGGGATCTGGAGGGCACATAACACCGCTTCCAGCGGTCTGGTAAGCCACAGCCGGTCTCTGGTTGTGGACCTCTGTATATTCTCCCTGGGGTTCATTCTCTTTGTAGAAGCTGTCCCCACTCCAGCAGCATGTCTCACACGAGGAGCAAGGCTCCAAAGCTTTATACTGTATGCGCTGCATGTAAGCTCCTGCTGCATGAGCCGAGCACCTATCCACATTGTGATGTCTGCTCTAACTTGGCGGTGCCACAGCCTGGAGTCTCACCCCCAGTGGTCTCTCCGGCTGCCTCTGCACCTGTGGCTGAACCCCCGGCCTGGGTAGAGTCCTTCTCTAGGTCTATCTCCCAGTCATTTGCTGAGTCCATGGGACTTTTGTCCAGGACTTTGATGAATATGCATCAGCCCTCCTCACACGGTGCCTCTAATGCTCTTGCTAAGGGTTCTTTAGGATCCCTATCCTCTGACCTCCGTCCATCGGAGCTCACAGAGGGTTCATCATCAGGTCCCAGACCCCGTCCTCCTAAGAGAAGGCGCAGGGTTTTCTCCCCCTCCTCCTCCCGCGGCTCTGATTCAAGAGCTGACTCGCAAGATGAGGAGGATGCCCTTACGGGGGGCTCGGAGGCTAACTCCATGTACCCCATCGATCTTTCCGAGGGTGACTCAGATCTTAGTGATTTGATTGCTTCTATTAATTCTGTACTGGATCTCAATCCGCCAGTATCAGAGGAGCAACCCTCTCTGGCAGAAAAGCACCAGTTTACCTCGCGTAAGAGAGCAAAGAGTGTGTTCTTTAACCACTCCAGTTTTCAGGCCGCTGTGACCAAACCCAGGGCCTGTCCTGACAAACTCTTCCTAAAGCGTGGTTCTGATGACCGTTTTCCCTTTCCACCTGAGGTGGTCAAGGAGTGGCCTCACTCTCCAAAGGTAGACCCTCCGGTGTCTAGGCTCTCAGCCCGGACCGTTGTGTCGGTGGCTGATGGCACCTCCTTAAGGATTCCACTGACCGTCAGATTGACCTTCTTGCCAAATCTGTGTATGAAGCGGCGGGGGCCGTGTTTTCCCCGACTTTTGCAGCAGTGTGGGCTCTCAAAGCCATCTCTGCTTCTCTAGAGGAGATGCATTCCCTCACCAAGGAATCTATGCCTGAGATGGTTGCCTTAGCTGCTCAGGCTTCAGCTTTTTCATCTTATGCCATGTCTGCCATGCTAGAGGCTTCTCACCGCACTGCGGTGGCTTCGGCTAATTCCCTCGTTATCCGCAGGATCTTGTGGCTTCGAGAGTGGAAGGCAGATGCTTCTTCAAAGAAGTACCTTGCTGGGCTCCCTTTTGCTGGTTCCCGGCTGTTCGGAGAACAGCTGGATGAAATTATTAAGGAAGCTACTGGCGGGAAGAGTACTTCCATGCCACAAACCAAGACCAGGAAACCCGCCCAGGGTAGGAATCAATCGAGGTTTCGTTCCATTCGTTCCTCCAACTGGTCATCCTCTAAGCCCTCCGCCTCGTCCGCTAACTCAGCTAAGGACCAGAAATCCAACTGGCGCCCAAAAGCGCGTCCGCAGAAGACCGCAGGAGGTGCTGCCACTAAGGCAGCCTCCTCGTGACTCTCTGCCCGCTCCGGCAACGTCCTTAGTCGGTGGCAGGCTCTCCCACTTTGGCGACGCTTGGTTAAAACAAGTCTCCGATCAGTGGGTGAGAGATATCATATCTCACGGCTACAGGATAGAATTCTCTTCCAGCCCGCCAAACAGATTTTTTCTCTCAACTCCCCCCTGCTCCAAGGCCGCCGCCTTCTCACAGGCCGTGGCATCCTTGCAAGCAAACTGAGTAATTGTACCAGTTCCCGCCCGGGAACGGTTCAGAGGTTTTTACTCAAACCTCTTCCTAGTTCCCAAAAAGGACGGTACCTTCCGGCCCATCCTGGATCTCAAGCTTCTCAACAAGCATGTTCAGGTGCGGCACTTTCGCATGGAGTCTCTGCGATCAGTCATTGCCTCAATGACCCAAGGGGATTTCCTGGCTTCCATCGACATCAGAGATGCCTATCTACATGTGCCAATTGCAGTTTCACACCAGCGTTGGTTACGTTTTGCAATAGGAGAGGATCATTTCCAATTTGTGGCTCTCCCCTTTGGGTTAGCCACGGCCCCTCGTGTATTCACCAAGGTCATGGCAGCAGTGATTGCGGTTCTGCACCTCCAGGGGTTGGCAGTGCTCCCTTACCTGGACGACCTTCTAGTCAAGGCTCCATCCAGCGCAGACTGTCAGCGGAGTGTCTCGCTCACTCTCGCCACTCTAGCCCAATTCGGGTGGCTTGTCAATCTTCCCAAATCCACTCTGACTCCGACCCAGAGTCTCACGTACCTAGGGATGCAGTTCGAGACTTTTCCGGCACTTGTGAAGTTGCCCTTAATCAAACAGCAGTCACTCCAGCTAGCGGTGCGCTCTCTGCTGAGGCCCCGCCGTTATTTCCTTAGGCGCCTGATGCAGGTGCTGGGTCAAATGGTGGCGTCAATGGAGGCTGTTCCCTTTGCCCAGTTCCATCTGCGTCCCCTGCAGCTGGACATTCTCCGCTGTTGGGACAAGCGGCCTTCCTCCTTACACAGGTTAGTGGCTCTGTCGCCACGGACCAGGAGCTCTCTTCAGTGGTGGCTTCGGCCCCTCTCCCTGTCCCAAGGGCGCTCCTTCCTGCCCCCGTCCTGGGTGATTCTCACCACGGATGCCAGTCTATCCGGCTGGGGAGCAGTATGTCTCCACCACAGAGCGCAGGGCACTTGGACTCCGTCCGAGTCAGCCCTGTCAATCAATGTGCTGGAAACCAGAGCCGTGCTTCTAGCTCTCCTAGCTTTTCACCACCTGTTGGCGGGCAGGCACATTCGAGTCCAGTCAGACAACGCGACAGCGGTTGCCTACATCAATCATCAAGGCGGGACACGCAGCCGCCTGGCAATGATGGAGGTACAACGCATCCTTCAATGGGCGGAGGACTCCAAGTCCACCATATCCGCAGTCCACATCCCAGGCGTGGAAAACTGGGAGGCAGATTATCTCAGCCGTCAAAGCGTGGACGGTGGCGAGTGGTCCCTGCACCTGGCAGTGTTTCAGTCAATCTGCCGCAAATGGGGCACTCCGGACGTGGACCTAATGGCATCCCGTCACAACAACAAAGTTCCTGTTTACGTGGCTCGCTCCCACGACCCTCAGGCCTTCGCCGCGGACGCTCTGGTTCAAGACTGGTCCCAGTTTCGTCTGTCCTACGTGTTTCCCCCTCTAGCTCTCTTGCCCAGAGTCCTGCGCAAGATCAGAATGGAGGGCCGTCGAGTCATCCTCATTGCACCGGACTGGCCCAGGCGAGCTTGGTATCCGGACCTGCTCCAACTGTCCGTAGAGATGCCGTGGCATCTCCCGGACCGTCCAGACCTACTCTCGCAAGGTCCGTTTTTCCGCCCGAATTCTGCGGCCTCAAATTGACGGCGTGGCTCTTGAGTCCTGGATTTTGACGGCTTCTGGTATTCCTCCTGAAGTCATCTCCACTATGACTCGGGCCCGTAAGGGTATGTGCGCACGTTGCTTTTTACCTGCTTTTTACCTGCTTTTTCTTCGGCGCTCTATTGGGAGACCCAGACGATTGGGTGTATAGCTACTGCCTCCGGAGGCCACACAAAGCATTACACTAAAAAGTGTAAGGCCCCTCCCCTTCTGGCTATACACCCCCCGTGGGAACACGGGATGCTCAGTTTTCAAGCTTTGTGTGCGAAGGAGGTCATACATCCACGCATAGCTCCACTGTTTGTAGTCAGCAGTAGCTGCTGACTATATCGGATGGAAGAAAAGAGGGCCCATATAGGGCCCCCAGCATGCTCCCTTCTCACCCGCGGTGGTGCTTGTAAGGTTGAGGTACCTATTGCTGGTACAGAGGCTGGAGCCCACATGCTGTTTTCCTTCCACATCCCCTGGAGGGCTCTGTGGAAGTGGGATCTTGCCGGCCTTCAAGCCCTGAGGCCGGGCTCCATCCACAGACCCAGAGAACCTGCTGGATGCGGAGCACGAGTACAGTCAGGGACATGGCCCTGCATCTTTCAGGTACTCGGTGTCCCCGGCACGCACGGACACACTCAGGACTTGCTGAGTGTTGTAGTGCGCCGGGGACAGTAGCGCTGTGCGCTGGGGTTAGGTCACTGCAGCTTTGCTGAGTGACGTTTTCATGGTGGGAACTACTGCGCCGACCGCTCCTGGAGCGGCGGCGCAGCTGCGACCTGTAGTGCGCCGGGGACTTCGCGCCGACCGCGCTTTTACGGCGGCGGCGCTTCTAACTATAGTCCCCGGCTTCTGCGGCCTAGCGCCGTTTCGTTCCCGCCCCCACCCTGTCAATCAGGGTAGGGGAGAGACGCTGCTCAATAGGCAGCGCCGAGGGCTGGAGCCTTATTTACATGCTCCAGCCCTCTCACTAGGCACAGGGGAACGCAGGCTTCCCGCTCTTTGTCTGTGCACGCCCAGGGCCCGCCCCCCTCCCTTCACAGAACGCCGGCAGCCATTACACGTGCGGTCTGGCTGGGGAAAGGCAGCAGGCTCTGGGAGACCCAGACTGGAGGGATTTCTGGCGACCACACACCCGCTCTTAAGCGGGCGGTAAGCAGCGCTTCAGCGCTGGCCCCACTAGTGCCTCAGTGATATATTAGTGTACTTGGTACCATATATATATATATATATAATTATTATATAGTTGCACTGTAAGGTCGCTTCTTGGCTGGACACCCTGTATTGCTCTGAGGAGACAGCAACATGTCATCCACAAAACGCAAGGGTGCCAAGACACGGGCTGTGTACACTACTTGTACTGCATGTGGGGTTGATCTACCGGCAGGCTCCAACGACTCCCATTGTGTGCAATGTTCAGTCCCAGTGGCACTTCGTCAGCCAGAGCCTATAGTGGTAGTTGCCCAGGCAGAGCCGCCTGTGAACCCTGCCCCATTGACAGGGACAGACTTTGCAGTTTTTGCTGATAAGATGTCTGTGACTATGACAAAAATCCTGGAGACCTTGCAGTCCAGGCCAGTTATACAAGCCATAGACACTGCTATGCCCTTGCTCCCAGGTCCCCCTCAGTTGGAACTAATCCGTACTTCAAGGGGGTCCCAGGCATCACAGGCTGAAATCTCTGACTCAGATGACAGCCCCAGTCACCCTAAGCGAGCTCGCTGGGAAAGACCCTCGACGTCATCACACTGCTCAGGGTCTCAGCGAGGAGAGTCTCTCTGTGAGGAGTCTGAGGACGGGGATCAGGATTCTAACCCTGAAACCCCTCTCAATCTGGATGCCCCTGATGGGGACGCCATGGTTAATGACCTTATATCGGCCATCAATAGACTGTTGGATATTTCTCCCCCAGCTCCTTCAGCAGAGGAGGCAGCTGCCCAGCAGGAGAAATTCCATTTCCTATATCCCAAGCGTAAATTAAGTGCTTTTTTGGACCACTCTGACTTCAGAGAATCAATCCAGAAACACGACGCTCATCCAGACAAGCGTTTCTCTAAACGTTCTAAGGATACCCGTTATCCTTTTCCCCCTGACGTGGCCAAACGCTGGACCCACTGTCCAAAGGTGGATCCACCAATTTCCAAGCTGGCGGCTAGATCCATAGTCGCAGTAGAGGATGGCGCTTCACTTAAAGATGCCAACGACAGACAGATGGACCTTTGGTTGAAATCTGTCTATGAAGCTATTGGCGCGTCGTTTGCTCCAGCATTCGCGGCCGTGTGGGCACTCCAAGCTATTTCAGCTGGTTTAGCACAGGTGGATGCTATCATGCATCCAGCAGTGCCGCAAGTGGCGTCCCTAACTTCGCAAATGTCTGCGTTTGCAACCTATGCTATCAATGCTGTCCTTGAGTCTACAAGCCGTACCTCTATGGCGTCCGCCAACTCTGTGGTTTTGCGCAGAGCCTTGTGGTTAAAGGACTGGAAAGCAGATGCTGGTTCCAAAAAATGCTTAACCAGCTTGCCATTATCTAGAGATAGACTGTTTGGTGAGCCATTGGCTGAAATCATTAAACAGTCCAAGGGTAAGGACTCTTCCTTACCACAGTCCAGACCAAGCAAGCCACAGCAGAAAAGGTGGCAGTCGAGGTTTCGGTCCTTTCGGGGTTCCGGCAAGGCCCAATTCTCCTCTTCCAAAGGGACTCAGAAGGAACACAGGAACTCAGATTCCTGGCGGCCTCACGCACGCCCCAGAAAACCAACTGGAGGAACCGCTTCCAAAGCGGCTACCTCATGACTTTCAGCCTCCGCCCTCCGCATCCTCGGTCGGTGGCAGGCTCTCCCGCTTTTGCGACATTTGGCTGTCACAGGTCAAAGACCGATGGGTAACAGACATTTTGTCTCGTGGGTACAGAATCGAGTTCAACTCTCGGCCTCCACCTCGGTTCTTCAGAACCTCCCCACACCCCGTCCGAGCAGATGCCCTACTGCAGGCGGTGGACTCTCTGAGAGCAGAAGGAGTGGTGATCCCGGTCCCCCCTCAGGAACGAGGGCAAGGATTTTACTCCCATCTGTTTGTGGTTCCAAAAAAGGACGGCTCTTTCCGTCCTGTTCTGGACCTAAAACTGCTCAACAAGCACGTGAACGCAAGGCGGTTCCGGATGGAATCCCTCCGCTCCGTCATTGCCTCAATGTCTCGAGGAGACTTCCTTGCCTCAATAGACATCAAAGATGCCTATCTTCACGTGCCGATTGCTACAGAGCACCAACGTTTTCTACGTTTTGTGATAGGGGACGACCATCTTCAGTTCGTAGCTCTGCCATTCGGTCTGGCGACAGCCCCACGGGTTTTCACCAAGGTCATGGCGGCAGTGGTAGCGGTCTTGCACTCTCAGGGACACTCGGTGATCCCTTATCTAGACGATCTACTTGTCAAGGCACCCTCTCTCGAGGCATGCCAACTCAGCCTGAATATTACGCTGGATACTCTCCAGACTTTCGGGTGGATCATCAATTTTGCCAAGTCAAATCTGTCACCGACCCAATCACTAACATACCTTGGCATGGAGTTTCATATATCAGCGATAGTGAAGCTTCCGCTGAACAAGCAGCGTTCCCTACAGACAGGGGTGCAGTCTCTCCTTCAAGGCCAGTCGCACTCCTTAAGGCGCCTCATGCATTTCCTAGGGAAGATGGTGGCAGCCATGGAAGCAGTTCCCTTTGCGCAGTTTCATCTGCGTCCACTTCAATGGGACATTCTCCGCCAATGGGACGGGAAGTCATCGTCACTAGACAAGAAAGTCTCCCTTTCCCAGACGGCCAGGGACTCTCTGCAATGGTGGCTTCTTCCCACCTCGTTGTCTCAGGGAAGATCCTTCCTACCCCCATCCTGGGCAGTAGTCACGACAGATGCGAGTCTATCAGGGTGGGGAGCAGTTTTTCTCCACCACAGGGCTCAGGGGACATGGACTCAGCAGGAGTCCTCCCTTCAGATCAATGTCCTGGAACTCAGGGCAGTGTATCTTGCCCTCCTAGCCTTTCAGCAGTTGCTGGAAGGACGGCAAATCCGAGTCCAGTCGGACAACTCCACAGCGGTGGCTTACATCAACCACCAAGGAGGGACGCGCAGTCGGCAAGCCTTCCAGGAAGTCAGGCGGATTCTCACGTGGGTGGAGAACACAGCATCCACCATATCCGCGGTTCACATCCCAGGCGTAGAAAATTGGGAAGCGGACTTCCTCAGTCGCCAGGGTATGGACGCAGGAGAATGGTCCCTTCACCCGGAAGTGTTTCAGGAAATCTGTCGCCGCTGGGGGGTGCCGGACGTCGACCTAATGGCGTCCCGCCACAACAACAAGGTCACGGCATTCATAGCGCGGTCGCGCGATCAAAAAGCTCTGGCGGCAGACGCCTTAGTCCAAGATTGGTCGCGGTTCAGGCTCCCGTATGTATTCCCGCCTCTGGCACTCTTGCCCAGAGTTTTACGCAAGATCAGAGCCGATTGCAGCCGCGCCATACGCGTCGCCCCAGATTGGCCGAGGAGATCGTGGTACCCGGATCTGTGGCATCTCACGGTCGGCCGACCGTGGTCTCTCCCAGACCGGCCAGACTTACTGTCCCAAGGGCCGTTTTTCCATCGGAATTCTGCGGCCCTGAACCTGACTGTGTGGCCATTGAGTCCTGGATCCTAGCGTCTTCAGGATTATCCCAAGGAGTCGTTGCCACCATGAAACAGGCTAGGAAGTCCACCTCTGTTAAGATCTACCACAGAACGTGGAGGATTTTCTTATCCTGGTGCTCTGCACAAGGAGTATCCCCCTGGCCATTTGCATTGCCCACTTTTCTTTCTTTCCTGCAATCGGGGTTAGAAAAGGGCTTGTCGCTCGGCTCCCTTAAAGGGCAAGTCTCGGCACTATCCGTGTTTTTTCAAAAGCGTCTGGCACGCCTTTCTAAGGTGCGCACGTTCCTGCAGGGGGTCTGTCATATCGTGCCCCCGTACAAGCGGCCGTTAGATCCATGGGATCTTAACAGAGTACTAGTTGCTCTCCAGAAGCCGCCTTTTGAGCCTCTGAAAGAGGTTTCCCTTTCTCGCCTGTCACAGAAAGTGGCCTTTCTGGTAGCGATCACGTCTCTTCGGAGAGTGTCTGAGCTGGCAGCTCTGTCATCCAAGGCTCCTTTCCTGGTGTTCCACCAGGACAAGGTAGTGTTGCGCCCCATTCAGGAGTTTCTCCCGAAGGTGGTATCCTCGTTTCATCTTAATCAGGATATCTCCTTACCTTCTTTTTGTCGTCATCCGGTTCACCGGTATGAAAAGGATTTACATTTGTTAGATCTGGTGAGAGCACTCAGAATCTACATTTCCCGCACGGCGCCACTACGCCGTTCTGATGCACTCTTTGTCCTTGTCGCTGGTAAGCGCAAGGGGTCGCAGGCTTCTAAAGCCACCCTGGCTCGATGGATCAAAGAACCAATTCTGGAAGCCTACCGTTCTGCGGGGCTTCCGGTTCCTTCTGGGCTGAAAGCCCATTCAACCAGAGCTGTCGGTGCGTCCTGGGCATTACGACACCAGGCTACGGCTCAGCAAGTGTGCCAGGCAGCTACCTGGTCGAGCTTGCACACTTTCACCAAACATTATCAGGTGCATACCTATGCTTCGGCGGACGCCAGCCTAGGTAGAAGAGTCCTGCAGGCGGCAGTTGCCTCCCCATAGGGGAGAGCTGTCTTGCAGCTCTAATATGAGGTATTTCTTTACCCACCCAGGGACTGCTTTTGGACGTCCCAATCGTCTGGGTCTCCCAATAGAGCGCCGAAGAAGAAGGGAATTTTGTTACTTACCGTAAATTCCTTTTCTTCTAGCTCTTATTGGGAGACCCAGCACCCGCCCTGTTGTCCTTCGGGATTTTTGGTTTGTTTGCGGGTACACATGTTGTTCATGTTAAACGGTTTTCAGTTCTCCGATGTTATTCGGAGTTAATTTGTTTAAACCAGTTATTGGCTTTCCTCCTTCTTGCTTTAGCACTAAAACTGAGCATCCCGTGTTCCCACGGGGGGTGTATAGCCAGAAGGGGAGGGGCCTTACACTTTTTAGTGTAATGCTTTGTGTGGCCTCCGGAGGCAGTAGCTATACACCCAATCGTCTGGGTCTCCCAATAAGAGCTAGAAGAAAAGGAATTTACGGTAAGTAACAAAATTCCCTTCTTTGCTGCTTTTTCTTCTGCGCTGTTTAATGCCAAAATGGATGTGTTCTTCTATTCAAGCAAAGTCTATGGGAATTTGGGTTTCTTGTTCACACTATGTTGTTCAAAATGCTGCCTTTTTGTGGCAGAACTTTGGTCAAAAACTCAGCTTTGCAGTGCAAAACCCAAATGGCAAAAACAATTGACATGTTGCTTCTTTGAAAAGCTGAGTTTTTGACCAAAGTTCTGCCTCAAAAAGGCAGCATTTTGAACAACATAGTGTGAACAAGAAACCCAAATTCCCATAGACTTTGCTTGAATAGAAGAACACATCCATTTTGGCATTAAACAGCGCAGAAGAAAAAGCAGCAAAAAAGCAGGTAAAAAGCAACGTGCGCACATACCCTTAGTCTTCCTCCGCTAAGATCTCTCACAGGATTTGGAGAATTTTCCTGTCCTGGTGTCGCTCTACCGGCCATCCTCCTTGGCCATTCTCTTTGCCGACCCTTCTGTTTTTACTACAGTCCGGTCTACAGCTAGGACTGTCCCTCAACTCTCTCAAGGGACAAGTCTCAGCTCTGTCAGTTCTGTTCCAGCGGCGTCTCGCTCGGCTGGCTCAGGTCCGCACCTTCATGCAAGGCGCGTCTCACATCATTCTGCCTTATCGGCGGCCCTTGGATCCCTGGGACCTTAACTTGGTCCTCACGGTATTGCAGAAACCCCCTTTTGAGCCTCTTAGGGAGGTTTCTTTGTATCGTCTTTCTCAGAAAGTGGCCTTTCTGGTGGCCATAACTTCTCTCAGGAGAGTCTCTGATTTGGCTGCGCTCTCTTCGGAGTCACCTTTTTTAGTTTTTCATCAAGACAAGGTGGTTCTCCGTCCGACTCCGGACTTTCTTCGTAAGGTGGTCTCTCCTTTCCACCTTAACCAGGACATTACCCTACCTTCCTTCTGTCCGGCTCCTGTTCATCGCTTTGAGAAAGCGCTGCATACTCTAGATCTGGTGCGTGCTCTCCGGATCTATGTGTCTCGCACCGCTGCGCTTAGGCGGTGCACCTCTCTTTTTGTGCTAACCACAGGTCGGCGCAAGGGCCTCCCTGCTTCTAAGCCGACCTTAGCCCGTTGGATTAGATCGACCATTTCGGACGCCTACCAGAGTACTCAGGTGCCTCCCCCGCCGGGGATCAAGGCACACTCGACCAGAGCTGTCGGTGCCTCTTGGGCTTTTAGGCACCAGGCTACGGCTCAACAAGTCTGTCAGGCTGCCACTTGGACTAGCCTGCATACCTTCTCGAAGCACTACCAAGTGCATGCTCATGCTTCGGCAGATACGAGCTTGGGCAGACGCATCCTTCAGGCGGCTGTCGCCCATTTGTGAAGTTAGGTTCTGCCTACTTAGTTTTTCTGTTTATTCCCACCCATGGACTGCTTTGGAACGTCCCAAGGTCTGGGTCTCCCATAGGAACGATAAAGAAAAAGAGAATTTTGTTTACTTACCGTAAATTCTTTTTCTTATAGTTCCATATTGGGAGACCCAGCTCCCTCCCTGTTGCCTGTTGGCAATTTCTTGTTCCGCGTGTTATCACCGGCTGTTGTCGTGGACAGAGTCTCCGGTTGTTCCGGCTCTTGCTCTGTTCTACTTGTGGGTGGCTATTCTCCTTCAGCTTTTGCACTAAACTGGCTGGGTCTGCTCACCAGGGGGTGTATAAGCTCAGAGGGAGGAGCTACACTTTTAAGTGTAGTACTTTGTGTGTCCTCCGGAGGCAGAAGCTAAACACCCAAGGTCTGGGTCTCCCAATACGGAACTATAAGAAAAAGAATTTACGGTAAGTAAATAAAATTCTCTTTTTTGCGCAGATGCCATGTTTTTATCGCCTGTTATTGCATTTAGTGCAAAATTTGCGGCGACCAAAAAACGTAATTTTGGCGGTTATATTTTTTTTTTGCCGCTACGCCGTTTACCGATCAGATTAATTGTTTATATATTTTGATCGGGCAGTTCTGAACGCCGCGATACCAAATGTGTATTTTTAATTTTTTTAACCCTTTCATTTTCAATGGGGTGAAATAATTGAAAATGATAATAATTGAAAGTGATTTGAACGTTTTTTTTTTTTTTTAACTTTTAATTTACTAGTCCCCCTAGGGGGTTATATAGATCATCTGTCTGATCGCTCTGCCCTATCTGCTGATCACAGCTACTCAGCTGTGAACAGCAAATATGCTCCTAACCTGTCTCACCCAGCTCTAGGCAGTGTGAGGCAGAACTGAGTCATGTGAGCTACAGAAAATCATCACATGACCCTGTGCTACCATTACAACAACCGGAAGTCGCGTGATCACGTCATGTAACTTCCGGTATCGGCTGGTGAGTAAATGTTTACCGCCGATTCCATTATAATGGCGCTGTCACATATTGAGGAGCTAAAACGCACGGGCGGATAACGATTCTGCTCGTGCCTGGCAGGCACACATCTCAGCTGTAACAATCAGCTGAAATGTGCGCGGATCGCTGCAAGCTGCCGGCAGCAGACCTATGACCGCTATGACGTAAGATTACTGTCCGCAGTCGTTAAGGGGTTAATGAACAGTAAATTTTCTTCGGCGCTCCATTGGGAGACCCAGACGATTGGGTGTATAGCTACTGCCTCCGGAGGCCACACAAAGCATTACACTAAAAAGTGTAAGGCCCCTCCCCTTCTGGCTATACACCCCCAGTGGGATCACTGGCTCACCAGTTTTCTGCTTTGTGCGAAGGAGGTCAGACATCCACGCATAGCTCCACTGTTTTTAGTCAGCAGCAGCTGCTGACTATGTCGGTTGGAAGAAAAGTGGGCCCATATGGGGCCCCCAGCATGCTCCCTTCTCACCCCACTTGTGGTTTGTAAGGTTGAGGTACCCATTGCGGGTACGGAGGCTGGAGCCCACATGCTGCTTTCCTTCCCCATCCCCCTGAGGGCTCTGGTGAAGTGGGATCTTACAGGTCTCCAGGCACTGAGACCGGGCTCCATCCACAGACCCAGAGAACCTGCTGGATATGGAGCTGAGTATCGTCAGGGACAGGCCCTGCTACATTAAGGTACTCTGTGTCCCCGGGCAAGCGCGCACACACACACCAGCATTGCTGGGAGTGTTAGTGCGCCGGGGGTAACAGCGCGGTGCGCTCGTGCTATATTCACTGCAGCTTAGCTGAGTGAATTTATGTATTGGGAACTGCCGCGCCGGCCGCTGCTGGGTGTTTTTTACATTGTGGCGCGGCTGGGACTTGTGGTGCGCCGGGGACTTCCGCGCGGGCCGTGCACATGGACGGCCGCGCTTATTACTCGAGTCCCCGGCTTTGCGGCCTAGTTTTCGTTTCGTTCCCGCCTCCAGCCCTGCCAGTCAGGGGAGAGGCGGGACGCTGTACAGACAGTCAGCACAGAGGGCTGGAGTCTGCTTTGCATTCTCCAGCCCCCTTCACTGGACACAGTGGGACGCCAGTTTCCCGCTCTTGTCTGGGGCACGCCCACGGCCCGCCCCTCGTCACACGAGCTGGAGAAGGACGCCGGCAGCCATTCCTGCACGCAGTCCGAGCTGGGGAACGGAGACATGCTCTGGGCAACCAACACAGGGCTCTGGCGACCACATACCCGCGTTATAGGCGGGCGGTAAGCAGCACCTGAAGTGCTGACCCCACTAAATACCGCAGTGTCCATTTGTATTTGATGCTTGTATACTATACTCTGCACTGTAGGTCGCTATCTTTGGCTATATGCCCTCCTAGATGGCGAGATAACAGCAGCAGAAAAGCAAGGGTGCTAAGGCACAGGTTTTCTAGGCTGCTTGTATTGCATGTGCTGAAGTGTTCATTTGTACTTATGCTTGTATGTTATACATTGCACTGTACTGTCGCTACTCTTGGCTATATGCCCTCCTAGATGGCGAGATAACAGCAGCAAAAAAGCAAGGGTGCTAAGGCACAGGTTTTCTAGGCTGCTTGTATTGCATGTGCTGCAGTGTCATTTGTACTTATGCATGTAAGTTATACATTGCACTGTACGGTCGCTACTCTTGGCAATATTCTCCTAGATGGCTGGACAACAGCAGCAAAAAAGCAAGGGTGCCAAGGCACAGGCTTTCTATGCTGCTTGTATTGCAGGTGCTGAAGTGTTCATTTGTACTGATGCTTGTATGCTATACATTGCACTGTACGGTCGCTACTCTGGGCTATATTCTCCTAGATGGCTGGACAACAGCAGCAAAAAAGCAAGAGTGCCAAGGCACAGGCTTTCTATGCTGCTTGTATTGCATGTGCTGAAGTGTTTATGCTTGTATGCTATACATTGCATAGATGGATTGAATACAGCAGCAAAAAAGCAACAAGGCTTCCTATGCTGTTTTTCCTGCATGTGATACTGTTCCACCGGCAGGTTCCACTGACCCCCATTGTGTGCAAGCTCCCCTGTAGCACTTGGTCAGCCGGGGTCTCTACTAGAGGTGGCCAAAGGAACCATCCGTGAACCCTGTCCAGGGACAGGGACGGAGTTGCAGTTTCGGCTGATGGATTGTCATGGGATAGAGACTTTGCAGTCCAGACAGGCCATGGGCAATCTTGATTAATGCTCCCTGGCCACCCTCATTTGGAACGTAATCAGTGCTCCGGGGGGGTCCCAGGCATTCCAGGGTGAAGGCTCTGACACGGACGGCAGTCCCAGACAGCCTAAGCTAGCTCGCTGGGTGCGGCGCTCGGCTTCATCACTGGTCAAGGTCCCAGCAGGAGGACTCTCTGTATGATGAGGCAGACGTAGCTGATCAGGGCTTTGGTCCTGACACCGCTCTCAATCCGGATACACCGGATGGTGACGCCATAGTGAATGATCTTATAGCGTCCATCAATGGAATGTTGGATATTTCTCCCTCAGCTCCCCCATTGGAGGAGTCAGCTTCACAGCAGGAGAGATCCTTTTTCAGCTCATGCGTATATTGCGTTTTTTTCTGGCGCTGACTTCAGAGAAGCAGTTCAGAAACACCACGCTTACCAGATAAGCGTTTTCTCCAAACGTTTTAAGGATACACGTTATCCCTTTCACCTGACGTGGTAAAGCGCTAGACCCAGGGTCCAAAGGTGGATCCCCCAATCTCCAGGCTTGCGGCTAGATCCATAGTTGCAGTGAAGATGGGACTTCACTTAAAGATGCCATTGACAGACAGATGGACCTCTGGTTGAAATCTGTCTGTGAAGCTATCAGCGTGTCGGTTGCTCCGGCATTCGCAGCCGTATGGGCACTCTAACCTATTTCAGCTGGGCTTGCGCAGCTGGTCTTGAGCACATGTACATCTGTGCCGCAGGTGGTGTCCTTAACCTCGCAATGTCTGCATTGGCGACTTACCCTAGTAATGCTGCCCTGGAGGGACAGTCGAGGTTGGTCCTTCCCAGGCTCGGGCAGGTCCCAATTGTCCTCGTCCAAAAGGGCTCAAAAGGCTCAGAGGGGCTCAGATTCCGGCCGGGCTCAATCACGCCCAAGGAAGGCAGCAGGAGGAACCGCTACCAAGGCGGTCTCCTCATGACTGTCAGCTCTCTCTCTCCGCATCCGCGGTTGGTGGCAGAATCTCTCGCTTGGGGACATTTACTGCCACAGGTCACAGACCGGTGGGTGACAGACATTTTGTCTCACGTGTACAGGATAGAGCTCTGTTCTCGTCCTCCGACGCGATTCTTCAGCACTCCCCCCCCCCTCCCCCCACCGAGCCGATGCTCTTCTGCAGGCAGAAGAAGTGGTAATCCCTGTTCCTCTTCAGGAACAAGGCACGGTTTTTCCTCCAACCTGATTGGGGTGCCAAAAAAGGGGTGGCTCTTTCCGTTCCGTTCTGGACCTAACACTGCTCACCAAGCACGTGAAGGCCAGGCGGTTCCGGATGTAACCCTCCGCTCCGTCATTGCCTCAATGTCGCAAGGAGATTTCCTAGCATCAATAGTCATCAGGATGCTTATCTCCACGTGCCGATTGCTCCAGAGCACCAGCGTTTGCTACGTTTTCGTTATTGAAGACGTGCATCTTCAGTGCGTAGCCCTGCCCTTCGGTCTGGCAACAGCCCTACGGGTTTTCACCAAGTTCAGGGCAGCAGTGGGAGCAGTCCTGCACTCTCAGGGTCACTCTGTGATACTTACTGGGACGATCCACTTGTCAAGGCACCCTCTCAAGAGGCATGCCAACGCAGCCTGAACGTGGCGCTGGAGACTCTCCAGAGTTTCGGGTGAATCATCAACTTTTCAAGGTTACATCGGGCACCGACCCAATCGCCGACATATCTGGGCATGGAGTTTCACACTCTCTCAGCGATAGTGAAGCTTCCGCTGGACAAGCAGCGTTCACTACAGACGGGGGTGCAGTCTCTCCTTCAAGGCCAGTCACACCCCTTAAGACGTCTCATGCAGAGGCAGTCACTTTCGCGCAGTTTCATCTGCGTCCACTTCAATGGGACATGCTTTGCCAATGGGTTGGGGAGTCGACGTCCCTAGACAGGAGCGTTTCCCTTCTCAGACGGTCAAGGAGTCCATCCTTCAGATCAATGTTCTGGAAATCTGGGCAGTGTATCTTGCCCTGCAAGCCTTCCAGCAGCGGCTGGAAGGAAAACAGATCCGAATTCAGTCGGACAATCCCACAGCGGTGGCAGACATCGCCCACCAAGGCGGAACACGCATCGCCAAGCCTACCAGGCAATCCGGCGGATTCTGATGTGGGTGGGGGACAGAGCATCCACCATATCCGCAGTTCACAGTGTTCTACCTCTGGCACTGTTGCCCAGAGTGCTACGCAAGCTTAGCTCCGCTTGCCGCCGCGCCATCCTCGTCGTCCCAGACTGGCCGAGGAGGTCGTGGTTCCCGGATCTGTGGCATCTCACGGACGGCCAACCGTGGGCACCCTCAGACCGGCCAGACTTACTGTCCCAAGGGCCGTTTTTTCCACTGAATTCTACGGCCCTGATCCTGACTGTGTGGCCATCGAGTCCGAGATCCTAGCGTCTTCAGGATTATCTCAAGTCGTCATTGCCACCATGAGACGGGCTAGGAAGCTGAAGTCTGCCAAGATCTACCACAAGACATGGAAGATACTCCCTGAGCAGAGCGCTAAGAGAAGAATATCTCCCTGGACATTTGCATTGCCTACTTTTCCTTCCTTCCTGCAATCTGGTTTGGGAAAAGGTTTGTCGCTCGGCTCCCTTAACGGACGAGTCCCAGCGCTGTCTATATTCTTTCAGAATCGCATAGTACGACTTCCTCAGGTACGCACGTTCCTGCAGGGGGTTGGTCGCATTGTCCCTCCGTACAAGAGGCCGTTAGACCCATGGGATCTGCACAGGGTACTAATTGCTCTCCAGAAGCCGCCCTTGGGGCCTCTGAGGGATGTTTTTTCACTTTCTCGACTGTCACAGAAAGTGGCCTTTTTGGTAACGGTCACGTCTCTTCAGAGAGCGTCCGAGCTAGCAGCGCGGTCATCCAAAGTTCCTTTCCTGGTGTTTCACCAAGACAAGGTAGTGCTGCGCCTGATTCCGGGGTTTCTCCCTAAGGTGGTATCCCCCTTTCATCTCAGTCAGGATATCTCCTTACCTTCCTTTTGTCCTCATCCAGTTCATCGATATGAATTGGACTTGCATTTGTTGAATCTGATGAGAGCGCTCAGAATCTACTTTTCCCGCACGGCGCCCCTGCGCCGCTCGGATGCACTCTTTATACTTGTCGCTGGTCAGCGCAACGGGTCGCAGGCTTCCAAAGCCACCCTGGCTCGATGGATCAAGGAACCAATTCTTGAAGCCTACCGTTCTGCTGGGCTTCCGGTTCCATCAGGGCTGAAGGCCCATTCTACCAGAGCCGTGGGTGCGTCCTGGGCATTACGACACCAGGCTACGGCTCAACAGGTGTGCCAGGCAGTTACCTGGTCGAGTCTGCACACTTTCACCAAACATTATCAGGTGCATACCTATGCTTCGGCGGACGCCAGCCTAGGTAGAAGAGTCCTGCAGGCGGCAGTTGCCTCCCCGTAGGGGAGGGCTGTTTTTTGCAGCTCTAACATGAGGTATTTCTTTACCCACCCAGGGACAGCTTTTGGACGTCCCAATCGTCTGGGTCTCCCAATGGAGCGCCGAAGAAGAAGGGAATTTTGTTACTTACCGTAAATTCCTTTTCTTCTAGCTCCTATTGGGAGACCCAGCACCCGCCCTGTTGTCCTTCGGGATTTTTGGGTTGGTTTTTCGGGTCCACATGTTGTTCATGTTGAATGGTTTTCAGTTCTCCGATGTTACTTCGGAGTGAATTTGTTTAAACCAGTTATTGGCTTTCCTCCTTCTTGCTTTTGCACTAAAACTGGTGAGCCAGTGATCCCACTGGGGGTGTATAGCCAGAAGGGGAGGGGCCTTACACTTTTTAGTGTAATGCTTTGTGTGGCCTCCGGAGGCAGTAGCTATACACCCAATCGTCTGGGTCTCCCAATAGGAGCTAGAAGAAAAGGAATTTACGGTAAGTAACAAAATTCCCTTCTCTTCGGCGCTCCATTGGGAGACCCAGACGATTGGGTGTATAGCACTGCCTCCGGAGGCCACACAAAGCATTACACTAAAAAGTGTAAGGCCCCTCCCCTTCTGGCTATACACCCCCCGTGGGATCACGGGCTGCTCAGTTTTCAAGCTTTGTGCGAAGGAGGTCAGACATCCACGCATAGCTCCACTGTTTAGTCAGCAGTAGCTGCTGACTATATCGGATGGAAGAAAAGAGGGCCCATACTAGGGCCCCCAGCATGCTCCCTTCTCACCCCATTCCTATTGGCGGTGTTTGTTAAGGTTGAGGTACCCATTGTGGGTACGGAGGCTGGAGCCCACATGCTGCTTTCCTTCCCCATCCCCCTGAGGGGCTCTGAGGAAGTGGGATCTTACCGGCCCCCAAGCCCTGAGGCCGGGCTCCATCCACAGACCCGTAGAACCTGCTGGATACGGAGCGGGGTACCATTCAGGGACAAGGCCCTGCAACATTCAGGTACTCTGTGTCCCCGTATGGACAGGCCGCGCACACTCCAGACTTGCTGGGTGTGCTAGTGCGCCGGGGACAGTAGCGCTGCGCGCTGGGGTTACAGTCACTGCAGTTTCTCTGAGGGACTTTATGTGTTGGGGACTGCCGCGCCGGCCGCCCCTGGAGCGGCGGCGCGGCTGAGACTTGTGGTGCGCCGGGGACTTAGCGCCGACCGTGCTTTTACGACGGCGGCGCTTATAAATCTAGTCCCCGGCTTTTGCGGCCTAGCTCCGCTTCGTTCCCGCCCCCACCCTGTCAATCAGGGCAAGGGAGAGACGCTGTACGATGGTCAGCGCCGAGGGCTGGAGTCTTATTTACATACTCCAGCCCTCTCACTGGGCACAGTGGGACGCCAGTTCCCGCTCTTTGTCTGCAGCACGCCCAGGGCCCGCCCCTCTCCACAGGACGCCGGCAGCCATTCCTACATGCAGTCTGGCTGGAGAACGGACACAGGCTCTGGGAGACCCAGACAAGGGATTTCTGGCGACCACACACCCGCGTTTAGCGGGCGGTAAGCAGCACATTAGTGCTGGCCCCACTAGTGCCACAGTGTTATATTGGTGTATTTTTTTCTCTATACCATATATATATATATATATATATATATATATTGCACTGTAAGGTCGCTTCTTGGCTGTATACCCTATATTGCTCTGAGGAGACGACAACATGTCATCCGCAAAACGCAAGGGTGCCAAGACACAGGCTGTATACGCTGCTTGTGCCGCTTGTGGGGCTGATCTACCGGCAGGTTCCAAAGACCCCCATTGTGTGCAATGTTCGGTCCCTGTGCCACTTCGTCAGCCGGAGTCTATGGTGGTAGTGGCCCAGGCAGAGTCACCGGTGAACCCTGTCCCGGTGACGGGGACAGAGTTTGCAGTTTTTGCTAACAAGATGTCTGTCACTATGACAAAAATCCTAGAGACCTTGCAGGCCAGGCCAGTTACTCAGACCATGGACACTGCTGCGTCAATGTTCCCCGGTCCCCCTCAGTTGGAGTTAATCCGTGCTTCAAGGGGGTCCCAGGCATCTCAGGCTGAAGGCTCTGACTCAGATGACAGTCCCAGGCAGCCTAAGCGAGCTCGCTGGGAGAGACCCTCCACGTCATCACGCTGGTCAGGGTCTCAGCGAGACGAGTCTCTGTATGATGAGACAGAGGAGGGTGGTCAGGAGTCTAATCCTGAGACCGCTCTCAATCTGGATACTCCTGATGGTGACGCCATGGTAAATGACCTTATAGCGGCCATCAATAGACTGTTGGATATTTCTCCCCCAGCCCCTTCAGCAGAAGAGGCAGCTGCACAGCAGGAGAAGTTCCATTTCAGATATCCCAAGCGTAAACTGAGTACTTTTCTGGACCACGCTGACTTCAGAGAATCAGTCCAGAAACACCATGCTTATCCAGACAAGCGTTTCTCCAAACGTCTTAAGGATACACGTTATCCCTTTCCCCCTGACGTGGTCAAACGCTGGACCCAGTGTCCAAAGGTGGATCCCCCAATCTCCAGGCTTGCGGCTAGATCCATAGTTGCAGTGGAGGATGGGGCTTCACTTAAAGATGCCAATGACAGACAGATGGACCTTTGGTTGAAATCTGTCTATGAAGCTATCGGCGCGTCGTTTGCTCCAGCATTCGCAGCCGTGTGGGCACTCCAAGCTATTTCAGCTGGTCTGGCACAGGTGGACTCTATCATACGTCCAGCAGTGCCGAAAGTGGAGTCCTTAACTTCGCAAATGTCTGCGTTTGCGACCTATGCTATCAACGCTATCCTGGACTCTACGAGCCGTACCTCAATGGCGTCTGCCAACTCGGTGGTTTTGCGCAGAGCCTTGTGGTTAAAAGAATGGAAAGCGGATTCTGCTTCCAAAAAATGTTTAACCAGCTTGCCACTATCTGTAGACAGACTGTTTGGTGAGCAATTGGCTGAAATCATTAAACAGTCCAAGGGTAAAGACTCCTCCTTACCCCAGCCCAGATCAAGCAAACCTCAACAAAGGAGGTGGCAGTCGAGGTTTCGGTCCTTTCGAGGCTCCGGCAAGGCCCAATCCTCCTCGTCCAAAGGGACTCAGAAGGAGCAAAGGGGCTCAGATTCCTGGCGGGCTCACTCACGCCCCAAGAAAGCAACCGGAGGAACCGCTTCCAAGGCGGCTGCCTCATGACTTTCGGCCTCCTCCCTCCGCATCCTCGGTCGGTGGCAGGCTCTCCCGCTTTTGCGACATTTGGCTGCCACAGGTCAAGGACCGGTGGGTAACAGACATGTTGTCTCACGGGTACAGGATAGAGTTCAGTTCTCGTCCTCCGCCTCGGTTCTTCAGAACTTCCCCACATCCCGACCGAGCAGATGCTCTTCTGCAGGCGGTGGGCTCACTAAGAGCAGAAGGAGTGGTGATCCCTGTTCCTCTTCAGGAACAAGGGCAAGGTTTTTACTCCAATCTCTTCGTGGTTCCAAAAAAGGACGGCTCGTTCCGTCCTGTTCTGGACCTAAAGCTGCTCAACAAGCATGTGAACGCCAGGCGGTTCCGGATGGAATCCCTCCGCTCCGTCATTGCCTCAATGTCTCAAGGAGATTTCCTTGCATCAATAGACATCAAAGATGCTTATCTCCACGTGCCGATTGCTACAGAGCACCAACGTTTTCTACGTTTTGTGATAGGACACTAACATCTCCAGTTCGTAGCTCTGCCATTTGGTCTGGCGACAGCCCCACGGGTTTTCACCAAGGTCATGGCGGCAGTGGTAGCAGTCTTGCACTCCCAGGGACACTCGGTGATCCCTTACTTGGACGATCTACTTGTCAAAGCACCCTCTCAAGAGGCATGCCAACACAGCCTGAATGTTGCACTGGAGACTCTCCAGACTTTCGGGTGGATCATCAACTTTTCAAAGTCAAATCTGTCACCGGCTCAATCACTAACGTATCTTGGCATGGAGTTTCATACTCTCTCAGCGATAGTGAAGCTTCCGCTGGACAAGCAGCGGTCACTACAGACAGGGGTACAGTCTCTCCTTCATGGTCAGTCGCACTCCTTAAGGCGCCTCATGCACTTCCTAGGGAAGATGGTGGCAGCAATGGAGGCAGTCCCGTTTGCACAGTTTCATCTGCGCCCACTTCAATGGGACATTCTCCGCCAATGGGACGGGAAGTCAACTTCCCTGGACAGGAAAGTCTCCCTTTCCCAGACGGCCAAGGACTCTCTGCAATGGTGGCTTCTTCCCACCTCATTATCACAGGGAAGATCATTCCTGCCCCCATCCTGGGCAGTGGTCACGACAGACGCGAGTCTGTCAGGGTGGGGAGCAGTTTTTCTCCACCACAGGGCTCAAGGGACGTGGACTCAGCAGGAGTCCACCCTTCAGATCAATGTTCTGGAAATCAGGGCAGTGTATCTAGCCCTACTAGCCTTCCAGCAGTGGCTGGAAGGAAAGCAGATCCGAATTCAGTCGGACAACTCCACAGCGGTGGCATACATCAACCACCAGGGAGGGACACGCAGTCGGCAAGCCTTCCAGGAAGTCCGGCGGATTCTGTTGTGGGTGGAGGACAGAGCATCCACCATATCAGCGGTTCACATCCCGGGCGTAGAAAACTGGGAAGCAGACTTCCTCAGTCGCCAGGGTATGGACGCAGGGGAATGGTCCCTTCACCCGGACGTGTTTCAGGAAATCTGTCGCCGCTGGGGGGTGCCGGACGTCGACCTAATGGCGTCGCGGCACAACAACAAGGTCCCGACGTTCATGGCACGGTCTCGCGATCAAAGAGCTCTGGCGGCAGACGCCTTAGTGCAAGATTGGTCGCAGTTCCGGCTCCCTTATGTGTTCCCACCTCTGGCACTCTTGCCCAGAGTGCTACGCAAGATCAGATCCGATTGCAGCCGCGTCATACTCGTCGCCCCAGACTGGCCGAGGAGGTCGTGGTACCCGGATCTGTGGCATCTCACGGTCGGCCAACCGTGGGCACTACCAGACCGACCAGACTTACTGTCCCAAGGGCCGTTTTTCCATCGGAATTCTGCGGCCCTGAACCTGACTGTGTGGCCATTGAGTCCTGGATCCTAGCGTCTTCAGGATTATCCCAAGGAGTCGTTGCCACCATGAGACAGGCTAGGAAGTCCACTTCTGCTAAGATCTACCACAGAACGTGGAGGATTTTCTTATCCTGGTGCTCTGCACAAGGAGTATCCCCCTGGCCATTCGCGTTACCTACTTTTCTTTCCTTCCTGCAATCTGGGTTGGAAAAGGGCTTGTCGCTCGGCTCCCTTAAAGGGCAAGTCTCGGCACTATCCGTGTTTTTTCAGAAGCGTCTAGCACGACTTTCTCAGGTGCGCACGTTCCTGCAGGGGGTTTGTTATATCGTCCCTCCGTACAGACGGCCGTTAGATCCATGGGATCTAAACAGGGTACTAGTTGCTCTCCAGAAGACGCCTTTCGAGCCTCTGAAGGATGTTTCACTTTCACGACTCTCACAGAAAGTGGCCTTTCTGGTAGCGGTCACGTCTCTTCGGAGAGTGTCTGAGCTAGCAGCGCTGTCATCCAAGGCTCCCTTCCTGGTGTTCCACCAGGACAAGGTAGTGCTGCGTCCCATTCAGGAGTTTCTCCCTAAGGTGGTATCCTCTTTTCATCTTAATCAGGATATTTCCTTACCTTCCTTTTATCCTCATCCAGTTCATCAATATGAAAAGGATTTGCATTTGCTAGATCTGGTGAGAGCACTCAGAATCTACATTTCCCGCACGGCGCCCCTGCGCCGCTCGGATGCACTCTTTGTCCTTGTCGCTGGTAAGCGCAAAGGGTCGCAGGCTTCCAAAGCCACCCTGGCTCGATGGATCAAAGAACCAATTCTTGAAGCCTACCGTTCTGCTGGGCTTCCGGTTCCATCAGGGCTGAAGGCCCACTCTACCAGAGCCGTGGGTGCGTCCTGGGCATTACGACACCAGGCTACGGCTCAACAGGTGTGCCAGGCAGCTACCTGGTCGAGTCTGCACACTTTCACCAAACATTATCAGGTGCATACCTATGCTTCGGCGGACGCCAGCCTAGGTAGAAGAGTCCTGCAGGCGGCAGTTACCTCCCCGTAGGGGAAGGCTGTCTTTGCAGCTCTAACATGAGGTATTTCTTTACCCACCCAGGGACTGCTTTTGGACGTCCCAATCGTCTGGGTCTCCCAATGGAGCGCCGAAGAAGGGAATTTTGTTACTTACCGTAAATTCCTTTTCTTCTAGCTCCTATTGGGAGACCCAGCACCCGCCCTGTTGTCCTTCGGGATTGTTGGTTTTTTTCGGGTACACATGTTGTTCATGTTGAACGGTTTTCAGTTCTCCGATGTTACTTCGGAGTGAATTTGTTTAAACCAGTTTTCTTCGGCGCTCCATTGGGAGACCCAGACGATTGGGGTGTATAGCACTGCCTCCGGAGGCCACACAAAGCATTACACTAAAAAGTGTAAGGCCCCTCCCCTTCTGGCTATACACCCCCCGTGGGATCACGGGCTGCTCAGTTTTCAAGCTTTGTGCGAAGGAGGTCAGACATCCACGCATAGCTCCACTGTTTAGTCAGCAGTAGCTGCTGACTATATCGGATGGAAGAAAAGAGGGCCCATACTAGGGCCCCCAGCATGCTCCCTTCTCACCCCATTCCGATTGGCGGTGTTTGTTAAGGTTGAGGTACCCATTGTGGGTACGGAGGCTGGAGCCCACATGCTGCTTTCCTTCCCCATCCCCCTGAGGGGCTCTGAGGAAGTGGGATCTTACCGGCCCCCAAGCCCTGAGGCCGGGCTCCATCCACAGACCCGTAGAACCTGCTGGATACTGAGCGGGGTACCATTCAGGGACAAGGCCCTGCAACATTCAGGTACTCTGTGTCCCCGTATGGACAGGCCGCGCACACTCCAGACTTGCTGGGTGTGCTAGTGCGCCGGGGACAGTAGCGCTGCGCGCTGGGGTTACAGTCACTGCAGTTTCTCTGAGGGACTTTATGTGTTGGGGACTGCCGCGCCGGCCGCCCCTGGAGCGGCGGCGCGGCTGAGACTTGTGGTGCGCCGGGGACTTAGCGCCGACCGTGCTTTTACGACGGCGGCGCTTATAAATCTAGTCCCCAGCTTTTGCGGCCTAGCTCCGCTTCGTTCCCGCCCCCACCCTGTCAATCAGGGCAAGGGAGAGACGCTGTACGATGGTCAGCGCCGAGGGCTGGAGTCTTATTTACATACTCCAGCCCTCTCACTGGGCACAGTGGGACGCCAGTTCCCGCTCTTTGTCTGCAGCACGCCCAGGGCCCGCCCCTCTCCACAGGACGCCGGCAGCCATTCCTACATGCAGTCTGGCTGGAGAACGGACACAGGCTCTGGGAGACCCAGACAAGGGATTTCTGGCGACCACACACCCGCGTTTAGCGGGCGGTAAGCAGCACATTAGTGCTGGCCCCACTAGTGCCACAGTGTTATATTGGTGTATTTTTTTCTCTATACCATATATATATATATATATATATATATTGCACTGTAAGGTCGCTTCTTGGCTGTATACCCTATATTGCTCTGAGGAGACGACAACATGTCATCCGCAAAACGCAAGGGTGCCAAGACACAGGCTGTATACGCTGCTTGTGCCGCTTGTGGGGCTGATCTACCGGCAGGTTCCAAAGACCCCCATTGTGTGCAATGTTCGGTCCCTGTGCCACTTCGTCAGCCGGAGTCTATGGTGGTAGTGGCCCAGGCAGAGTCACCGGTGAACCCTGTCCCGGTGACGGGGACAGAGTTTGCAGTTTTTGCTGACAAGATGTCTGTCACTATGACAAAAATCCTAGAGACCTTGCAGGCCAGGCCAGTTACTCAGACCATGGACACTGCTGCGTCAATGTTCCCCGGTCCCCCTCAGTTGGAGTTAATCCGTGCTTCAAGGGGGTCCCAGGCATCTCAGGCTGAAGGCTCTGACTCAGATGACAGTCCCAGGCAGCCTAAGCGAGCTCGCTGGGAGAGACCCTCCACGTCATCACGCTGGTCAGGGTCTCAGCGAGACGAGTCTCTGTATGATGAGACAGAGGAGGGTGGTCAGGAGTCTAATCCTGAGACCGCTCTCAATCTGGATACTCCTGATGGTGACGCCATGGTAAATGACCTTATAGCGGCCATCAATAGACTGTTGGATATTTCTCCCCCAGCCCCTTCAGCAGAAGAGGCAGCTGCACAGCAGGAGAAGTTCCATTTCAGATATCCCAAGCGTAAACTGAGTACTTTTCTGGACCACGCTGACTTCAGAGAATCAGTCCAGAAACACCATGCTTATCCAGACAAGCGTTTCTCCAAACGTCTTAAGGATACACGTTATCCCTTTCCCCCTGACGTGGTCAAACGCTGGACCCAGTGTCCAAAGGTGGATCCCCCAATCTCCAGGCTTGCGGCTAGATCCATAGTTGCAGTGGAGGATGGGGCTTCACTTAAAGATGCCAATGACAGACAGATGGACCTTTGGTTGAAATCTGTCTATGAAGCTATCGGCGCGTCGTTTGCTCCAGCATTCGCAGCCGTGTGGGCACTCCAAGCTATTTCAGCTGGTCTGGCACAGGTGGACTCTATCATACGTCCAGCAGTGCCGAAAGTGGAGTCCTTAACTTCGCAAATGTCTGCGTTTGCGACCTATGCTATCAACGCTATCCTGGACTCTACGAGCCGTACCTCAATGGCGTCTGCCAACTCGGTGGTTTTGCGCAGAGCCTTGTGGTTAAAAGAATGGAAAGCGGATTCTGCTTCCAAAAAATGTTTAACCAGCTTGCCACTATCTGTAGACAGACTGTTTGGTGAGCAATTGGCTGAAATCATTAAACAGTCCAAGGGTAAAGACTCCTCCTTACCCCAGCCCAGATCAAGCAAACCTCAACAAAGGAGGTGGCAGTCGAGGTTTCGGTCCTTTCGAGGCTCCGGCAAGGCCCAATCCTCCTCGTCCAAAGGGACTCAGAAGGAGCAAAGGGGCTCAGATTCCTGGCGGGCTCACTCACGCCCCAAGAAAGCAACCGGAGGAACCGCTTCCAAGGCGGCTGCCTCATGACTTTCGGCCTCCTCCCTCCGCATCCTCGGTCGGTGGCAGGGTCTCTTCGCTTTTGCGACATTTGGCTGCCACAGGTCAAGGACCGGTGGGTAACAGACATTTTGTCTCACGGGTACAGGATAGAGTTCAGTTCTCGTCCTCCGCCTCGGTTCTTCAGAACTTCCCCACATCCCGACCGAGCAGATGCTCTTCTGCAGGCGGTGGGCTCACTAAGAGCAGAAGGAGTGGTGATCCCTGTTCCTCTTCAGGAACAAGGGCAAGGTTTTTACTCCAATCTCTTCGTGGTTCCAAAAAAGGACGGCTCGTTCCGTCCTGTTCTGGACCTAAAGCTGCTCAACAAGCATGTGAACGCCAGGCGGTTCCGGATGGAATCCCTCCGCTCCGTCATTGCCTCAATGTCTCAAGGAGATTTCCTTGCATCAATAGACATCAAAGATGCTTATCTCCACGTGCCGATTGCTACAGAGCACCAACGTTTTCTACGTTTTGTGATAGGACACGAACATCTCCAGTTCGTAGCTCTGCCATTTGGTCTGGCGACAGCCCCACGGGTTTTCACCAAGGTCATGGCGGCAGTGGTAGCAGTCTTGCACTCCCAGGGACACTCGGTGATCCCTTACTTGGACGATCTACTTGTCAAAGCACCCTCTCAAGAGGCATGCCAACACAGCCTGAATGTTGCGCTGGAGACTCTCCAGACTTTCGGGTGGATCATCAACTTTTCAAAGTCAAATCTGTCACCGGCTCAATCACTAACGTATCTTGGCATGGAGTTTCATACTCTCTCAGCGATAGTGAAGCTTCCGCTGGACAAGCAGCGGTCACTACAGACAGGGGTACAGTCTCTCCTTCATGGTCAGTCGCACTCCTTAAGGCGCCTCATGCACTTCCTAGGGAAGATGGTGGCAGCAATGGAGGCAGTCCCGTTTGCACAGTTTCATCTGCGCCCACTTCAATGGGACATTCTCCGCCAATGGGACGGGAAGTCAACTTCCCTGGACAGGAAAGTCTCCCTTTCCCAGACGGCCAAGGACTCTCTGCAATGGTGGCTTCTTCCCACCTCATTATCACAGGGAAGATCATTCCTGCCCCCATCCTGGGCAGTGGTCACGACAGACGCGAGTCTGTCAGGGTGGGGAGCAGTTTTTCTCCACCACAGGGCTCAAGGGACGTGGACTCAGCAGGAGTCCACCCTTCAGATCAATGTTCTGGAAATCAGGGCAGTGTATCTAGCCCTACTAGCCTTCCAGCAGTGGCTGGAAGGAAAGCAGATCCGAATTCAGTCGGACAACTCCACAGCGGTGGCATACATCAACCACCAGGGAGGGACACGCAGTCGGCAAGCCTTCCAGGAAGTCCGGCGGATTCTGTTGTGGGTGGAGGACAGAGCATCCACCATATCAGCGGTTCACATCCCGGGCGTAGAAAACTGGGAAGCAGACTTCCTCAGTCGCCAGGGTATGGACGCAGGGGAATGGTCCCTTCACCCGGACGTGTTTCAGGAAATCTGTCGCCGCTGGGGGGTGCCGGACGTCGACCTAATGGCGTCGCGGCACAACAACAAGGTCCCGACGTTCATGGCACGGTCTCGCGATCAAAGAGCTCTGGCGGCAGACGCCTTAGTGCAAGATTGGTCGCAGTTCCGGCTCCCTTATGTGTTCCCACCTCTGGCACTCTTGCCCAGAGTGCTACGCAAGATCAGATCCGATTGCAGCCGCGTCATACTCGTCGCCCCAGACTGGCCGAGGAGGTCGTGGTACCCGGATCTGTGGCATCTCACGGTCGGCCAACCGTGGGCACTACCAGACCGACCAGACTTACTGTCCCAAGGGCCGTTTTTCCATCGGAATTCTGCGGCCCTGAACCTGACTGTGTGGCCATTGAGTCCTGGATCCTAGCGTCTTCAGGATTATCCCAAGGAGTCGTTGCCACCATGAGACAGGCTAGGAAGTCCACTTCTGCTAAGATCTACCACAGAACGTGGAGGATTTTCTTATCCTGGTGCTCTGCACAAGGAGTATCCCCCTGGCCATTCGCGTTACCTACTTTTCTTTCCTTCCTGCAATCTGGGTTGGAAAAGGGCTTGTCGCTCGGCTCCCTTAAAGGGCAAGTCTCGGCACTATCCGTGTTTTTTCAGAAGCGTCTAGCACGACTTTCTCAGGTGCGCACGTTCCTGCAGGGGGTTTGTCATATCGTCCCTCCGTACAGACGGCCGTTAGATCCATGGGATCTAAACAGGGTACTAGTTGCTCTCCAGAAGACGCCTTTCGAGCCTCTGAAGGATGTTTCACTTTCACGACTCTCACAGAAAGTGGCCTTTCTGGTAGCGGTCACGTCTCTTCGGAGAGTGTCTGAGCTAGCAGCGCTGTCATCCAAGGCTCCCTTCCTGGTGTTCCACCAGGACAAGGTAGTGCTGCGTCCCATTCAGGAGTTTCTCCCTAAGGTGGTATCCTCTTTTCATCTTAATCAGGATATTTCCTTACCTTCCTTTCTTCGGCGCTCCATTGGGAGACCCAGACGATTGGGTGTATAGCACTGCCTCCGGAGGCCACACAAAGCAATTACACTAAAAAGTGTAAGGCCCCTCACCTTCTGGCTATACACCCCCAGTGGGATCACTGGCTCACCAGTTTTTCTGCTTTGTGCGAAGGAGGTCAGACATCCACGCATAGCTCCACTGTTTGTAGTCAGCAGTAGCTGCTGACTATATCGGATGGAAGAAAAGAGGGCCCATATAGGGCCCCCAGCATGCTCCCTTCTCACCCGCGGTGGTGTTTGTAAGGTTGAGGTACCTATTGCTGGTACGGAGGCTGGAGCCCACATGCTGCTTTCCTTCCCCATCCCCCTGAGGGGCTCTGTGGAAGTGGGATCTTACCGGCCCCCAAGCCCTGAGGCCGGGCTCCATCCACAGACCCAGAGAACCTGCTGGATTCGGAGCATGAGTACAGTCAGGGACAGGCCCTGCATCATTCAGGTACTCGGTGTCCCCGGCAGGCACGGACACTCTCAAGGCTTGCTGAGCGTTATAGTGCGCCGGGGACAGTAGCGCTGTGCGCGGGGGTTAGGTCACTGCAGCTTTGCTGAGTGACGTTACATGTTGGGAACTACTGCGCCGACCGCTCCTGGAGCGGCGGCGCAGCTGCGACTTGTGGTGCGCCGGGGACTTTGCGCCGACCGCGCTTTTACGGCGGCGGCGCTTTTAACTTTAGCCCCCGGCTTCTGCGGCCTAGCGCCGCTTCGTTCCCGCCCCCACCCTGTCAATCAGGGTAGGGGAGAGACGCTGCTCAATGGGCAGCGCCGAGGGCTGGAGCCTTATTTACATGCTCCAGCCCTCTCACTAGGCACAGGGGGAAGCAGGCTTCCCGCTCTTCGTCGGTGTACGCCCAGGGCCCGCCCCCCCTCCCCACAAGGACGCCGGCAGCCATTACACATGCGGTCTGGCTGGGGAAAGGCAGCAGGCTCTGGGAGATCAGCGATAGTGAAGCTTCCGCTGGACAAGCAGCGGTCCCTACAGACTGGGGTGCAGGCTCTCCTTCAAAGTCAGTCACACTCCTTAAGACGCCTCATGCACTTCCTCGGGAAGATGGTGGCGGCAATAGAGGCGGTTCCGTTTGCGCAGTTTCATCTGCGTCCACTTCAATGGGACATTCTCCGCCAATGGGACGGGAAGTCAACGTCACTGGACCGGAAAGTCTCCCTTTCCCAGACGGCCAAGGACTCTCTGCAATGGTGGCTCCTTTCCACCTCATTATCACAGGGAAGATCCTTCCTACCACCGTCCTGGGCGGTGGTCACGACAGACGCGAGTCTGTCAGGGTGGGGAGCAGTGTTTCTCCACCACAGGGCTCAGGGTACGTGGACTCAGTAGGAGTCCACCCTTCAGATCAATGTTCTGGAAATCAGAGCAGTGTATCTTGCCCTACTAGCTTTCCAGCAGTGGCTGGAAGGGAAGCAGATCCGAATTCAATCGGACAACTCCACAGCGGTGGCATACATCAATCACCAAGGGGGGACACGCAGTCGGCAAGCCTTCCAGGAAGTCCGGCGGATTCTGATGTGGGTGGAGGCCACGGCCTCCACCATATCCGCAGTTCACATCCCCGGCGTAGAAAACTGGGAAGCAGACTTCCTCAGTCGCCAGGGCATGGACGCAGGGGAATGGTCCCTTCACCCGGACGTGTTTCAGGAAATCTGTCGCCGATGGGGAAGGCCGGACGTCGACCTAATGGCGTCCCGGCACAACAACAAGGTCCCAACCTTCATGGCACGGTCTCGCGATCAAAGAGCTCTAGCAGCAGACGCCCTAGTGCAAGATTGGTCGCAGTTCCGGCTCCCGTATGTGTTTCCACCTCTGGCACTCTTGCCCAGAGTGCTACGCAAGATCAGATCCGACTGCAGCCGCGTCATACTCGTCGCTCCAGATTGGCCGAGGAGGTCGTGGTACCCGGATCTGTGGCATCTCACGGTCGGCCAACCGTGGGCACTACCAGACCGACCAGACTTACTGTCCCAAGGGCCGTTTTTCCATCGGAATTCTGCGGCCCTGAACCTGACTGTGTGGCCATTGAGTCCTGGATCCTCGCGTCTTCAGGCTTATCCCAAGGGGTCGTTGCCACCATGAGACAGGCTAGGAAGCCCACGTCTGCTAAGATCTACCACAGAACGTGGAGGATATTCTTATCCTGGTGCTCTGCTCAGGGAGTGTCTCCCTGGCCATTTGCATTACCTACCCTTCTTTCTTTCCTGCAATCTGGGTTAGAAAAAGGTTTGTCGCTCGGCTCCCTTAAAGGACAAGTCTCGGCGCTAGCCGTCTTTTTTCAGAAGCGTCTAGCACGACTTTCTAAGGTGCGCACTTTCCTACAGGGGGTTTGCCATATCGTTCCCCCGTACAAGCGGCCGTTAGATCCATGGGATCTGAACAGGGTACTAGTTGCCCTCCAGAAGCCGCCCTTCGAGCCTCTGAGGGAGGTTTCACTTTCTAGACTATCACAGAAAGTGGCTTTTCTGGTAGCGGTCACGTCTCTTCGGAGAGTGTCTGAGCTAGCAGCGCTGTCTTCCAAGGCTCCCTTCCTGGTCTTCCACCAGGACAAGGTGGTGCTGCGCCCCGTTCAGGAGTTTCTCCCGAAGGTGGTATCCTCCTTTCATCTTAATCAGGATATCTCTTTGCCTTCGTTTTGTCCTCATGCAGTTCATCGGTATGAGAAGGATTTACATTTGTTAGATCTGGTGAGAGCACTCAGAATCTACATTTCCCGCACGGCGCCCCTGCGCCGTTCGGATGCACTCTTTGTCCTTGTCGCTGGTAAGCGCAAAGGGTCGCAGGCTTCTAAGGCCACCCTGGCTCGATGGATCAAAGAACCAATTCTTGAAGCCTACCGTTCTGCTGGGCTTCCGGTTCCATCAGGGCTGAAGGCCCATTCTACCAGAGCCGTGGGTGCGTCCTGGGCATTACGACACCAGGCTACGGCTCAACAGGTGTGCCAGGCGGCTACCTGGTCGAGTCTGCACACTTTCACCAAACATTATCAGGTGCATACCTATGCTTCGGCGGACGCCAGCCTAGGTAGAAGAGTCCTGCAGGCGGCAGTTGCCTCCCCGTAGGGGAGGGCTGTCTTCGCAGCTCTAACATGAGGTATTTCTTTACCCACCCAGGGACTGCTTTTGGACGTCCCAATCGTCTGGGTCTCCCAATGGAGCGCCGAAGAAGAAGGGAATTTTACTTACCGTAAATTCCTTTTCTTCTAGCTCCTATTGGGAGACCCAGCACCCGCCCTGTTGTCCTTCGGGATTTTTGGTTGTTTTTCGGGTACACATGTTGTTCATGTTGAACGGTTTTCAGTTCTCCGACGTTACTTCGGAGTGAATTTGTTTAAACCAGTTATTGGCTTTCCTCCTTCTTGCTTTTGCACTAAAACTGGTGAGCCAGTGATCCCACTGGGGGTGTATAGCCAGAAGGGGAGGGGCCTTACACTTTTTAGTGTAATTGCTTTGTGTGGCCTCCGGAGGCAGTGCTATACACCCAATCGTCTGGGTCTCCCAATAGGAGCTAGAAGAAAAGGAATTTACGGTAAGTAACAAAATTCCCTTCTTTATCCTCATCCAGTTCATCGGTATGAAAAGGATTTGCATTTGCTAGATCTGGTGAGAGCACTCAGAATCTACATTTCCCGCACGGCGCCCCTGCGCCGCTCGGATGCACTCTTTGTCCTTGTCGCTGGTAAGCGCAAAGGGTCGCAGGCTTCCAAACATTATCAGGTGCATACCTATGCTTCGGCGGACGCCAGCCTAGGTAGAAGAGTCCTGCAGACGGCAGTTACCTCCCCGTAGGGGAAGGCTGTCTTTGCAGCTCTAACATGAGGTATTTCTTTACCCACCCAGGGACTGCTTTTGGACGTCCCAATCGTCTGGGTCTCCCAATGGAGCGCCGAAGAAGGGAATTTTGTTACTTACCGTAAATTCCTTTTCTTCTAGCTCCTATTGGGAGACCCAGCACCCGCCCTGTTGTCCTTCGGGATTGTTGGTTTTTTTCGGGTACACATGTTGTTCATGTTGAACGGTTTTCAGTTCTCCGATGTTACTTCGGAGTGAATTTGTTTAAACCAGTTATTGGCTTTCCTCCTTCTTGCTTTAGCACTAAAACTGAGCAGCCCGTGATCCCACGGGGGGTGTATAGCCAGAAGGGGAGGGGCCTTACACTTTTTAGTGTAATGCTTTGTGTGGCCTCCGGAGGCAGTGCTATACACCCCAATCGTCTGGGTCTCCCAATAGGAGCTAGAAGAAAAGGAATTTACGGTAAGTAACAAAATTCCCTTCATTGGCTTTCCTCCTTCTTGCTTTAGCACTAAAACTGAGCAGCCCGTGATCCCACGGGGGGTGTATAGCCAGAAGGGGAGGGGCCTTACACTTTTTAGTGTAATGCTTTGTGTGGCCTCCGGAGGCAGTGCTATACACCCAATCGTCTGGGTCTCCCAATAGGAGCTAGAAGAAAAGGAATTTACGGTAAGTAACAAAATTCCCTTCATTGCAAATGATGTATAAATATAACTCCAAAATGTGTATCTGTACTGGTCCTCCACATTAGGAGAATTGCTCCCTTCAGAGAAGGAAATAAGTTACATTTTTCAGGCACTTCATTGTGATACGCAGGAGCTATGTGTGTTGGGTCCTGCCACCCGGAGGCTGACACTAAGCACGAAGGTCTTCTCCTCCACCACGGGCTGCACTCGCCTACAGGCACCAGACTAACATCAGTTTGGCTCTAAAGGCATACCTCGCAGCACCTTACTACTTGTAGAACAAATGGATTGACAGTCCGAAATTGGAAGTAACAGATCCTTAAAGGGGTGGTTCACCCATATTTTTTGTCTAGATCGATATTATATTGAGAAACAATGTTTCTCTCAAATACCTTATGTTGGCAGTAGTGCCTGTAAGAGGCGCTATTGCAGATCGCTGTTCCCCGCTCCGTGACCTTGGGGATCCGGTGACGTCACGCCAAGTTCCTGACACCGCAGCCGGCCGCAGTGTCCGTGAGTGATGAGCTGTAGGCGCTGTTTACCACTCGTCACAGCCCATTATCTCCCTCCTCCCTTACAGCAAAGCACTGCAAGCAGGAGACATGCTGAGCTGTGACAAGCGGTGAAACACCGCCCACAGTCCAGTGAGACAGGAGACTGGGGCCGGCCACAGTGACGGGACGTGGACGTGACGTGCCCGGGACGTGGACGTGACGTGCCCGGGACGTGGACGTGCCGTGGACGTGCCGTGGACGTGACGTGCCCGGGACGTGCCCGGGACGTGGACGTGACGTGCCCGGGACGTGACGTGACGTGCCCGGGACGTGGACGTGACGTGCCCGGGACGTGACGTGCCCGGGACGTGACGTGCCCGGGACGTGGACGTGACGTGCCCGGGACGTGGACGTGACGTGCCCGGGACGTGGACGTGACGTGCCCGGGACGTGGACGTGACGTGCCCGGGACGTGGACGTGACGTGCCCGGGACGTGGACGTGACGTGCCCGGGACGTGGACGTGACGTGCCCGGGACGTGGACGTGACGTGCCCGGGACGTGGACGTGACGTGCCCGGGACGTGGACGTGACGTGCCCGGGACGTGGACGTGACGTGCCCGGATGCCCGGGACGTGGACGTGCCCGGATGCCCGGGACGTGGACGTGACCGGATGCCCGGGACGTGGACGTGACCGGATGCCCGGGACGTGGACGTGACCGGATGCCCGGGACGTGGACGTGACCGGATGCCCGGGACGTGGACGTGACCGGATGCCCGGGACGTGGACGTGACCGGATGCCCGGGACGTGGACGTGACCGGATGCCCGGGACGTGGACGTGACCGGATGCCCGGGACGTGGACGTGACCGGATGCCCGGGACGTGGACGTGACCGGATGCCCGGGACGTGGACGTGACCGGATGCCCGGGACGTGGACGTGACCGGATGCCCGGGACGTGGACGTGACCGGATGCCCGGGACGTGGACGTGACCGGATGCCCGGGACGTGGACGTGACCGGATGCCCGGGACGTGGACGTGACCGGATGCCCGGCACGTGGACGTGACCGGATGCCCGGGACGTGGACGTGACCGGATGCCCGGGACGTGGACGTGACCGGATGCCCGGGACGTGGACGTGACCGGATGCCCGGGACGTGGACGTGACCGGATGCCCGGGACGTGGACGTGACCGGATGCCCGGGACGTGGACGTGACCGGATGCCCGGGACGTGGACGTGACGTGCCCGGGACGTGGACGTGACGTGCCCGGGACGTGGACGTGACGTGCCCGGGACGTGGACGTGACCGGATCCCCGGGACGTGGACGTGACCGGATCCCCGGGACGTGGACGTGACCGGATCCCCGAGGTCACGCAGCCCGGGGGTCACGGAGTGGGGAACAGCGGTCTGCAGTAGCGCCTCTCAGTCACTATTGCCAACATAAGGCATTGGAGAGAAACATTGTTTGTCAATATAATATCGATTTAGACAATAAAAAAATATGGGTGAGCCACCCCTTTAGCTCACTCATGGTCTTCTTTTCTGGAGCTGCTAGACACATTAGCCTATTGACTAATCCCGTCCATACCGGAGGGGTCGGCGAATGATCTAATTTGTAGGTGGGTGAAACCTGCAGGGAAAACACGAGTTTGTGCTTGGTGGCAGCTGCCGGCACGCACAGTTACGGTGTCCTCAGATGAAGGCTGCAAGAAGGAGATGTTACTGTAGGTACCAAAGCGCCTCTTACGTTGTGTAACCCCTGCATCTGTTCGGGGAGGACTCGGTGTGATAACCTCACCATATTATACCTGTCAGTTTCTTGTCGGTTTCATTAGTTTCTGTATTTTCTTGTCTCTTGCAGGTATTGAGGGCAGTGATGACGACGCTCTGGCCACAGGGGAGCAGGATGAAGAGCTCAGCCGCTGGGAGCAGGAACAGATAAGGAAGGGAATCAGCATACCACAGGCATGGATGTCTAATTATCTCTATATCTATCCCCATCCCCGTCCCAGGATAATACTCTGCCGGGATAGCAGAACTGAACTCTGTGCTGCTGCGAAGCCTATGAATGCTTCTTGTACCGATCTCACTAATGTTATAAATTGCTTCATCTGAGCATCAGTTGAATTTGGAGTTAATCCCTTAAAAGGAACCTGTCAGGTCCTATATGCACCCAGAACTAAGAGCAGTTCTGGGTGATTATTACTAATCCCTGCCTAACTGTCCCTATAGCTAGTAGCATAGATAAAGAGATCTTTTGAAAAAGTATTTCTAAAGATCCTTTATGATATGCTAATGAGGCCAGGGACTAGTCGCAAGGGCGATATTTCCCTGTGACTACTCGGCCCCCCTTAGTATGTAAGCACGTCCATGTGGGTGTACTAACATGCTAATGAATGTGCAGCATCAGAGCTATGGTCGCTCTGACCTCTGCTACCACCGCTGGTTTTCGGCTCAGCACAGATGATCAGAAGTCCCCGGACTTCCATTCATGCGCACTGTACCGCACTGTACCAGTTTGAAGCTGGGACGCATACACTCTGCTCCATAGTTCGTATGGCTAGACGGCCAGGAACTTCTGATCATGTGCACTGAGCCGAAAACCAGCATCGGCCGCGATAGCAGCAGAGAGCGGTGAGATCGACCATGGCTCTGATGGTGCGCATACACGCCTACAGGTGCTTACATGGTAAAGGGACCGACTAGCCAAAGGAAGTCACGCCTGTTATGATTCAGTGACAGAGGAGGATCAGAAAAAGGAAAAGAAACTCTGAAACCCAAAAAGTAACCAGAGTGGCTGGAACCTTAACGGACTGCAGACCTAATACTGACAACTAGACATAGCCGTGGGACGAGCCTACGATGACCTGGTCGCCTCGACACAGCTGGAGAATGAAATATTCTTACAGAGAGAAATATTAGAAAAGCTCATCTGTCTCGGAGTAGTCCCCAAAGATATAGATAGCCCCCAACATGTAAAGACTACGGTGATATAGGAAAACACAATACGTAGCTAGAGAACAGATTCAGCAAAGATGAGGCCCAAACTATCTGCATAGGAAAGAGCACTGACTGCAGCCATAAAAACTCTAGTAAATACTAGCATACCTGATATGGAAAAATACTGAGCCTACAGAGGCTCTTCCCCACTATATCAGTACTCTGGTGCTACTGGGATCCAAGAAAAACACTGATCTAGAGGAGGGGCTGAATTTTGTACCAAGCGTGACAAAACACAATACATAGCAGAACATGGAGCAAGGTGCACAGATATTCTCAGCAGGGCGTGATCCAACTCTACCAAGAACTCCGCACAGGTAAAATAACAAGAAAGTGGAAACCATAAGTAGAGGTACAAAGACCAACTTATCTGAGAGGAGTTCTAGTAGACACAGAGAAAAGGGCTGGTTTCAGAATGTCCTTAGCACACAAGAGATACATTGAGCACCGGCAAGGAACACTAGGAAACTACTCAGTTATATAGGCCCAATCCGAATGGCCTGATTGCAAATCCTCCTCAGCTCGCTGGTTCCCCCATTCAGCAAGTCAACTGCACTACCAGCACTGACCACAAGAGGGAACCCCAAACTGGAATCTAATTCAAATGTATTCACAACACACTCCCTTGCGACTAGTCACTGCACTCATTAGCATATCATAAAGGATCTTTAGAAATACTTTTTCTAAAGATCCCTTTATTTATGCTTCTATAGCCTGGTACTGCTAGGCAGGGATTAGAAATGTGCGTCCAGAACCGCTCTTGGTTCTCGGTGCATACAGGACCTGACAGGTTCCCTTTAACACGAGGTGTTGGTTTAGTGGGAGATAATTTACGGATACCGTATGATGCTACAGATCCATTGACCACTTCGAAGACTTGCCAATTTTGGCAGATAGTTGTCCCTGATGGGCTTTAACGGCAAGAAGTATTATCACTTCATCATGTGACTGATGCATCATACCATATCGCCGAAATGTGCCTAAAAACCCAGGAACCCCACTGATGCCAAGAATGGAGTTTAATTAAAGCAATGGGTATTTCTTCAGCGCTCTATTGGGAGACCCAGACGATTGGGGTATAGCTACTGCCCTCTGGAGGCCACACAAAGCACTACATTAAAAGTGCAAGGCCCCTCCCCCTCTGGCTATACCCCCCCCCCGTGGTATCACGGGTTCTCCAGTTTTAGCTTTGTGTGCGAAGGAGGTCAGACATTCCATGCATAGCTCCACAGATTTTAGTCAGCAGTAGCTGCTGACTATTTCGGATGGAAGAAAAGAGGACACATATAGTGTCCCCAGCATGCTCCCTTCTCACCCCTGGATGGTGTTGTAAGGTTGAGGTACCTATTGCTGGTACAGGGCTGGAGCCTGACATGCTGTTTTCCTTCCACATCCCCTGGTAGGGCTCTGTGGAAGTGGGATCCTGCCGGCCTCTCAGCTCTGACGCCGGGCTCCATCCACAGACCCATTAGAACCTGATGGATACGGAGCAGGAGTACGATCAGGGACAGGCCCTGCATCATACAGGTACTCTGTGTCCCCGGCAGGCACAGACACACTCCGGGCTGGCTGGGTGTTGTAGTGCGCCGGGGACCGCAACGTGGAGTTGGTGTCCCTACAGATTACTGGGGGACTTTTTGTGTATGGGAACGCAGCGCCGACCCCCTCTGGACCGGGCGGCGCTGCCGTGACTTGTGGTGCGCCGGTGATCCGCCGTCCGCGCTTTTACGGCGGCGGCGGTTATAAATTTAGTCCCCGGCTTTTTGGGCCTAGGACGCCGGCAGCTCCGATTCGTTCCCGCCCCCACCCTGTCATTCAGGGTAGGGGAGAGACGCTGTTCGCTAGCAGCGACGAGGGCTGGAGCCTGATTTACATGCTCCAGCCCTCATACTAAGCACAGAGGGAAGCAGGCTTCCCGCTCTTGGTCAGGAACGCCCAGGGCCCGCCCCCCTTCTCTCTCAGGACGCCGGCAGCCATTACATGCATGTCTGGCTGGAGGAAGGACGCAAGGCTCTGGGAGACCTGGACTAGGGGCTATCTGGCGACCACACACCCGCTTTTTTAAGCGGGCGGTAAGCGATTTTTCTGTGCTGGTCCCTCTAGTGCCTCACGGTGTATCGGTGGACTGTGTAAGATATAGAAAGATTGTATTTCTTGCACTGTGAGGTCGCTTCTGGCTGCATATCCCAGATCGCTCTGTGGAAGCAGCAACATGTCATCCTCAAAACGCAAGGCTGCCAAGGCAAAAAGGGCTGTGTATACTGCGTGTGCTGCATGTGGGGCTAATCTACCAGCAGGCTCCGATGACCCCCATTGTGTGCAATGCTCCGACCCGGTGCTGCTTCGCCAGCCGGAGTCAGGAGAGGTAGTGACCCAGGCTGAGACGCTTGTAGGTTCTGCCCCGGTGACAGGGACAGACTTTGCAGTTTTTGCTGATAATATGTCTGTGGCTATGGCAAAAATCCTTGAAACCCTGCAATCTATGCATGGGGCTCAGTCTTTGGGCACGGCGAGGCCTCTGTCCTCAGGTCCCCCTCACTTGGAATGTATCCAGCCCACAGGGGGGTCCCCGGCTTCACAGGCCGAGGATTATGACTCAGATGATAGCCCCAGCCACCCTAAGCGAGCTCGCTGGGAAAGACCCTCGACGTCATCACACTGCTCAGGGTCTCAGCGCAATCAGTCTCCCTGTGATGCGTCTGATGAGAGTGATCAGGAATCCACTCCTGGAACCCCTCTCAACCTGGATACCCCTGATGGGGATGCCATGGTAAACGACCTTATCTCAGCCATCAATAGGCTGTTGGATATTTCTCCCCCAGCCCCTTCAGCAGAAGAGGCGGCTGCGGAGCAGGAGAAGTTTCGTTTCCTTTATCCCAAGCGTAAGTTGAGTGCTTTGTTAGATCACTCTGACTTCAGAGAATCAATCCAGAAGCACGACGCTCACCCAGAAAGGCGTTTCTCTAAACGATCTAAAGATACGCGTTTCCCTTTCCCCCCTGAGGTGGTCAAGCGCTGGACACAGTGTCCAAAGGTAGACCCCCCGATTTCCAAACTTGCAGCTAGATCCATAGTTGCAGTGGAGGATGGCGCTTCACTTAAAGATGCCAATGACAGACAGATGGACCTTTGGTTAAAATCTGTCTATGAAGCTATCGGCGCGTCGTTTGCTCCGGCATTCGCAGCCGTATGGGCACTCCAGGCTATTTCAGCTGGCTTAGCAAAAGTGGATGCTATCATGCATCCAGCAGTGCCGCAAGTGGCGCACCTTACCACGCAGATGTCGGCGTTTGCGTCTTACGCTATCAATGCGGTCCTAGAATCTACCAGTCGCACCTCAATGGCGTCCGCCAATTCGGTAGTTTTGCGCAGAGCCTTGTGGTTAAAGGACTGGAAAGCAGATGCTGGTTCCAAAAAATGTTTAACCAGTTTGCCTTTGTCTAGAGATAGACTGTTTGGCGAGCCATTGGCTGACATCATTAAGCAGTCCAAGGGTAAAGACTCCTCTTTACCACAACCCAGAACAACCAAACCTCAGCAGAAAAAGTGGCAGCAGAGGTTTCAGTCCTTTCGAGGTTCGGGCAAGACACCATTTACCTCGTCCAAAGGGACTCAGAGGACGCAAAGAAACTCAGATTCGTGGCGGACTCACACGCGCCCCAAGAAAGCAAATGGAGGTACCGCTTCCAAAGCGGCTACCTCATGACTTCCAGCCCCCTCCCTCCGCATCGCCGGTCGGGGGCAGGCTCTCCCGCTTTTCCGGCATTTGGATGTCACAGGTCAAAGACCGGTGGGTGACGGACATTTTGTCTCGCGGGTACAGAATCGAGTTCAATTCTCGTCCTCCAGCTCGGTTCTTCAGAACCTCCCCACATCCAGACCGAGCAGATGCTCTGCTGCAGGCGGTGGACTCCCTAAAAGCGGAAGGAGTGGTGATCCCAGTCCCTCCTCAGGAACAAGGGCAAGGGTTTTACTCCAATCTCTTTGTGGTTCCAAAAAAGGACGGCTCGTTCCGTCCTGTTCTGGACCTAAAACGGCTCAACAAACATGTGCACGCCAGGAGGTTCCGGATGGAAACCCTCCGCTCTGTCATTGCCTCAATGTCCAGAGGAGACTTCCTTGCCTCAATAGACATCAAAGATGCTTATCTCCACGTGCCAATTGCTACAGAACATCAACGTTTTCTACGTTTTGTGATAGGAGACGACCATTTTCAGTTCGTAGCTCTTCCATTTGGTCTGGCGACAGCCCCACGGGTCTTCACCAAGGTCATGGCGGCGGTGGTAGCAGTCTTGCACTCTCAGGGACACTCGGTGATCCCTTACCTAGACGATTTATTGGTCAAAGCTCCCTCTCAGGAGGCATGTCAGCACAGCCTGAATGCTACGCTGGAGACTCTACAGTCTTTCGGATGGATCATCAACTTTCCAAAGTCGATCCTATCACCGACTCAGTCACTAACGTATCTTGGCATGGAGTTTCATACTCTAGCAGCGATAGTGAAGCTTCCGCTGAACAAGCAGCGGTCACTACAGACAGGGGTGCAATCTCTCCTGCAGGGCCAGTTGCATCCCTTGCGGCGCCTCATGCATTTCCTAGGGAAGATGGTGGCAGCCATGGAAGCAGTTCCCTTTGCGCAGTTTCATCTGCGCCCACTTCAATGGGACATTCTCCGCCAATGGGACGGGAAGTCAACGTCCCTGGACAGGAAAGTCTCGCTTTCCCAGACGGCCAAGGACTCTCTACAATGGTGGCTCCTTCCCACCTCATTATCTCAGGGAAGATCCTTCCTGCCCCCATCCTGGGCAGTAGTCACGACAGATGCGAGTCTGTCAGGGTGGGGAGCAGTGTTTCTCCACCACAGGGCTCAGGGGACGTGGACTCCGCAGGAGTCCACCCTTCAGATCAATGTTCTGGAGATCAGAGCAGTGTATCTTGCCCTACTAGCCTTCCAGCAGTGGCTGGAAGGAAAGCAGATCCGAATCCAATCGGACAACTCCACAGCGGTGGCATACATCAACCACCAAGGAGGGACGCGCAGTCGACAAGCCTTCCAAGAAGTCCGGCGCATTCTAATGTGGGTGGAGGACAGAGCATCCACCATATCCGCGGTTCACATCCCAGGCGTAGAAAACTGGGAAGCAGACTTCCTCAGTCGCCAGGGCATGGACGCAGGGGAATGGTCCCTTCACCCGGACGTGTTTCAGGAAATCTGTCGCCGCTGGGGAGTGCCGGACGTCGACCTAATGGCATCCCGGCACAACAACAAGGTCCCGGCATTCATGGCGAGGTCGCGCGATCAAAGAGCTCTGGCGGCAGACGCCTTGGTTCAAGATTGGTCGCAGTTTCAGCTCCCTTACGTGTTTCCGCCTCTGGCGCTCTTGCCCAGAGTGCTACGCAAGATCAGATCCGAGTGCAGCCGCATCATACTCGTCGCTCCAAACTGGCCGAGGAGGTCGTGGTATCCGGATCTGTGGCATCTCACGATCGGTCGACCGTGGTCACTGCCAGACCGACCAGACTTACTGTCCCAAGGGCCGTTTTTCCATCAGAATTCTGCGGCCCTGAACCTGACTGTGTGGCCATTGAGTCCTGGATCCTAGCATCTGCAGGATTATCTCAAGGAGTCGTTGCCACAATGAGACAAGCTAGAAAGTCGAATTCTGCTAAGATCTACCACAGAACGTGGAAGATTTTCTTATCCTGGTGCTCGGCTCAGGGAGTGTCTCCCTGGCCATTTGCATTACCCAAGTTTCTTTCCTTCCTGCAATCGGGGTTAGAAAAGGGCTTGTCGCTCAGCTCCCTTAAAGGGCAAGTTTCGGCACTATCCGTGTTTTTTCAGAAGCGTCTAGCACGTCTGTCTAAGGTGCGCACGTTCCTGCAGGGGGTCTGTCATATTGTGCCCCCGTACAAGCGGCCGTTAGATCCATGGGATCTGAACAGGGTACTAGTTGCTCTCCAGAAGCCGCCCTTCGAGCCTCTGAAGGAAGTTTCCTTTTCTCGGCTGTCGCAGAAAGTGGCGTTTCTTGTTGCGATCACATCGCTTCGGCGAGTGTCTGAGCTGGCAGCTCTGTCATCCAAGGCTCCCTTCCTGGTGTTCCACCAGGACAAGGTAGTGCTGCGCCCCATTCCGGAGTTTCTCCCTAAGGTCGTATCCTCTTTTCATCTTAATCAGGATATTTCCTTGCCTTCGTTTTGTCCTCATCCGGTTCACCGGTATGAAAAGGACTTACGTTTGCTAGATCTGGTGAGAGCACTCAGAATCTACATTTCCCGCACGGCGCCCATACGCCGTGCCGATGCACTTTTCGTCCTTGTCGCTGGTCCGCGCAAGGGGTTGCAGGCTTCTAAAGCCACCCTGGCTCGATGGATCAAAGAACCAATTCTAGAGGCCTACCGTTCTGCGGGGCTTCCGGTTCCTTCAGGGCTAAAAGCCCACTCAACCAGAGCCGTGGGTGCGTCCTGGGCATTACGTCACCAGGCTTCGGCTCAACAGGTGTGCCAGGCAGCTACCTGGTCCAGTCTGCACACTTTCACCAAGCATTATCAGGTGCATACCTATGCTTCGGCGGATGCCAGCTTAGGTAGAAGAGTCCTGCAGGCGGCAGTGACACCCCCGTAGGGGAGGGCTGTTTTGCAGCTCTAACATGAGGTATTTCTTTACCCACCCAGGGACAGCTTTTGGACGTCCCAATCGTCTGGGTCTCCCAATAGAGCGCTGAAGAAGAAGGGAATTTTGTTACTTACCGTAAATTCCTTTTCTTCTAGCTCTTATTGGGAGACCCAGCACCCGCCCTGTTGTACTTCGGGATGTTTTTTTGTTGTTTGCGGGTACACATGTTGTTCATGTTGAACGGTTTTTCAGTTCTCCGATGTTATTCGGAGTTAATTTGTTTAAACCAGTTATTGGCTTCCTCCTTCTTGCTTTGGCACTAAAACTGGAGAACCCGTGATACCACGGGGGGGGTATAGCCAGAGGGGGAGGGGCCTTGCACTTTTAATGTAGTGCTTTGGGGCCTCCAGAGGGCAGTAGCTATACCCCAATCGTCTGGGTCTCCCAATAAGAGCTAGAAGAAAAGGAATTTACGGTAAGTAACAAAATTCCCTTCTCTTAGACCTCTGCTCCTTGCATCTCTATGGGACCAGAGGAGATTTCTGAGCCGCAAAGTGAAGATCCTGGATTTTAAAGGGGGTACAGAGGATAGGCAACTAATATCAGAATGGCGGAGATCCAACTCTTAGCACCACCATAGATCAGGCCCAGACAGATTTGTGATTGGGTCTGAGCGGTGATATCGGTCACGGCCACCACCGCAGAGATTGTATACAAACGATGATCTAATGATGAACTATTAGATGTAACATGAAAAGAACAGCTTAGGCTGCTTTCACACCTCCGGTTTTAGCAGAGCCGGCCAATCTGGCTCTAAAACCTATGCAACGGATGCGGCGACAAAACCACATCCTTTGCATAAGTTTTTTACATGCGGCCCGTCCGCAGGCGGCGTCCATAGGCATGCATTGCAAATCGCGCTGCATTGGCCGGATGCGGCGCGATGCGTTTTTTTTTTTTTTTGCTGGACCAAAAAACGTGCCCGGCAACGATCCATCCGGCCGCCGCATCGGCTAAATATGCCACATGTGGCAAAAACCGGACGGAACGCAAGCCCATGCGGCACAATACGGCACTAATGTAAGTCTATGCAAAAAAAAAAAAACGCAACCGGTGGCAAAAAAAAAAATCGGTTGCGTTTTTTCTGCAAAGCGCCGGATTGTGCCGCACAGGAAAAACCGGAGGTGTGAAAGCAGCAGCCTTAGGGAAATGCGATAGTTTTGCACCTGTTCCGTATATCATGTCACGTTTCCGTATACATTGGCAGCATCGTGATGTCTGTTTTTGAAGTATAATAGATCCTTATTTCTTCTTCGTCTTCAGGTTCAAGCACCGCCGCCCGTAGAAGCCAATAACTTGTTCTACCCCAGCACGTACCAGGGGATACCCTACGCTTCAACCTACAACATGCCTTATACTTACGCCGCCTATGGAGCTGCTGAGACAAAATCTCAGAAAACAGATAATTCTGTCTCTTACAAAGCTCCCAGTAATGAGATGACTCCTGTTACTATTGATTTGGTAAAGAAACAGCTTAAAGACAGGTAGGGCAGACTATCCTTCCATTTTGGGAAACTACCTCAGTGTCCCCCCGACACGTGTTGCATGGGGTCAGGGGTGCTGAGCTCTTGTATAACGGCAATGAACTGCTCCCAAGATCCCGGAGAGAAGCAAGAAGTGAGCAAATGCCCCGGAAAACTCAATTACAGCCATATTGTGTTTATGCGCCTAATATTCAGGGCTGAGTCAGTGCGACTTTGTGGACAGTTGCGCAGTGAAAGCCTGTATGTCCGACGGAGAGCGAGGGCCGAGCTCAGAAGGTATACAGGTCCAAAAGCCGCAGCTTGGCCAAAATGTTCTTGGTATAAGGAGCGACCTTAACTTTTTAAAATGAACCTATTGTTGGTGTCTATTATTTTTTGTTTCATCCTCTGATCTGACGATAATTGATCTGAAATAATTGGAAACCTCTCCATGACTTTCTTTTTTCTAATCTGTGTCTGACCTGTTCTCTGATTTGGCAACTCCTTTCACAAGACAGATTGGGGACCAGGGAACCCTCGGTGGGAGAGGGGGGGGGGGGTCATAGATATCGGTCTTATTTGAGGTTATGGATTCATGTACCTAAATACCGTAGCAGCACGTGCCCATGATCAGGACCCGCTGCGTCCTGACCTTGTGGGGCAGCGAGCCTCCTCCGCAGAAGACCATAGCGGCTTGTGCTCATGATCAGGACCCGCTGCGTCCTGACCTGTGGGGCCGCGACTTCTCCACAGGAGACCGTAGCGGCAGGTGCCCATGATCAGGACCCACTGCATCCTGACCCGTGGGGCCGCGAGCCTCCTCTGCAGGAGACCGTAGCAGCCCGTGCCCATGATCAGGACCCGCTGCGTCCTGACCTGTGGGGCCGCGAGCCTCCTCTGCAGGGGACCGTAGCAGCCCGTGCCCATGATCAGGACCCGCTGCGTCCTGACCTGTGGGGCCGCGAGCCTCCTCCGCAGGAGACCGTAGCAGCCCGTGCCCACAATCCGGGCTCGTGCAGTTGCAGTCTGTGTTCTACCTGGAGAGACCACTTGAGACTCCGTAGCAAAGAATAGCAGACCTGTTTATGCTTTGGGCCATACACGCACAGTGGGCATAGGATTTCTAGAAATCTCATCCACTGTGCTTGTACTGTAAAACGCAGCATTTTGGATGCAGCTTAAACATACTTCATCCATTATGCCGTGAACCCTGATCGTGGACACGCAGCCTAAAAGTTTTCTTTTAAGTTCTTAAGTTTGGACACGGTTTCTCTTTGGTCCCTCTACATGCTGCTGCGACACCTTCCCTCCCCCCGATGTTATTTGGGATTATTGAGTAGGTCTGTGCACCAAGTCAAGAGAGCGGCACTAATGACGTTATATCTGCCGTTCCCTGCCGGGGCATGTGCATGTTCTGCATGTGTCGGTCACATGTATTCTGTAATATCTGCTGCCACAACATCCAACGTCACCATCTATAGGGTAGGTGTCTATAAAGTGGGTGTCTATAGGGTGCGTGTCTATAGGGTGCGTGTACACCCTGCTCTTTAGAAGGCGAGTATTGTTATCTTGTCGCTGGCAATATTACCTGATGTACCGCCTGCCTTGTGTGACTCTGTGCCTGTCACATGTCACGCTCTATACCCACTTGTTAATGTGCTTTGTGCCACATATAGGCTCTTCGCAATGGAGAACTTGCACAAAGCAAATCTCGAACTTTACGAGAAGCACGAGAAGAGCCGGATAGACTCCAAAAGTGCGATTACCCGTTTGGATGGCTGCTCGGGGGGCAATGGTGAACGGTACCAGTTTCTGCAAGAAACGCGTGGGTATGTCCAAGACTTGCTTGAGTGTTTCCGTGAAAAGGTAAGAATGCAATCATTTGTTCTGTGCCTAAAAATTGCATTGATTTATTTTCGAATAGATATTGTAGCTCATAGAAGTATGTATTTTACCCGTCCCTTCTCGCATAATACCTTGTCTCCTTCCGTATGAATGGTTGTCTGGTTGAGACGCCGCCGCCTTCAGGTTTCTCAGGTCTCATGGCACCTGCTTGTTTTCCGACAATATTGATATTCATTATGGATGCCAGAAATCCATTCCACATTATACGGAGTGAGGCCCTCCTTGGTAGTGAATCATGGACGGCCAGCAGTAACAAATATGTCAGGGGCTGATTGAAGGGGCTACAGCCGGTACAATTCTTCCATAAAGTCCTATGTTTTGGTGTAGATGGCGTGCAGGTATCCACGGACTAGTGGGAAGATTGCATAGGCTCCAACATAAGAGGCCTCCCCAAGCCCAGAGTCCTCCGACCAGTCCAATATTGTCTACATTTCCCGATGGATAGGCTAATAATACTATCCTCTCAGAAAAGGAGTTTTGACACTTTAAGAATATAAAACATTCAGTGTACATAGCGATCTACTGGCCAGAGATGTCTAAAATTCACAAATGAGCACGTGGATGTATCTATATTCAATCACATGTACGCTTCTGCCTAAAGCTCCCTTATATTTGTTATATATGATATGGTATTGCATAGATTTTTGTGGTATTTTTCCAATTGTCTGCCATTTTTGGAAATGCAACAACTCGACAGTCTAGGGGACCCCCATACACTAGAGAATAGGTCACCGTCTGCTGAGTGATGTGGCAGCTGATCCTTCTGTCTCTGGACTCCTCCATACACCAAGCACTCCTGTGTTCTGGATGAGAGCCGCGGCTAGAAGATAGAGATCAGCAATCTGAGATCACACAGCGTGGATTTGTATCCCCCCCCCACCAATGTGTATGTGGCCTTATGTTAGCAGCAGCAATTGAGAGATAGAGAGAGTTATCGACAGAGAGTTATCGAACAGAGAGAGTTATCGAGAGAGAGAGAGTTATCGAGAGAGAGAGAGTTATCGAGAGAGAGAGAGTTATCGAGAGAGAGAGAGTTATCGAGAGAGAGAGAGTTATCGAGAGAGAGAGAGTTATCGAGAGAGAGAGAGTTATCGAGAGAGAGAGAGTTATCGAGAGAGAGAGAGTTATCGAGAGAGAGAGAGAGTTATCGAGAGAGAGAGAGAGTTATCGAGAGAGAGAGAGTTATCGAGAGAGAGAGATTTCTTTGTCGCTCTATTGGGAGACCTAGACAATTGGGTGTATAGCTACTGCCCTCCGGAGGCCACACAAAGTATTACACTTAAAAGTGTAAGGCCCCTCCCCTTCTGCCTATACACCCCCCGTGGGATCACGGGCTCCTCAGTTTTCATGCTTTGTGCGAAGGAGGTCAGACATCCACGCATAGCTCCACTGTTTAGTCAGCAGCAGCTGCTATGTCGGATGGAAGAAAAGAGGGGCCCATACTAGGGCCCCCAGCATGCTCCCTTCTCACCCCACTTTTGTCGGCGGTGTTTGTTAAGGTTGAGGTACCCATTGCGGGTACGGAGGCTGGAGCCCACATGCTGCTTTCCTTCCCCATCCCCTTAGGGCTCTGGGTGAAGTGGGATCTTATCGGTCTCCAGGCACTGAGGCCGGTGCTCCATCCACAGCCCCAGGGACTCTGCTGGACATGGAGCTGAGTATCTTCAGGGACATGGCCCTGCTACGATTGAGGTACTCTGTGTCCCCATAAAGGGGGACCCGCGCACAGACACACGGCAGCACTGCTGGGTGTGTTAGTGCGCCAGGGATGGCGGCGCTGCC
>NC_134354.1:48585977-48741000 GCF_048569485.1 Anomaloglossus baeobatrachus | reverse complement strand
TGGGGCGGGTGCAATCCCTTGCGACATCGCTAACAATGTCGCAGCGTGTAACGCACCCTTAAGGTCTATACTCTCTCTCTTTCTTTCTTCTCTCTTTCTCTCTTTCTTTCTCTTTCTTTCTCTTTCTTTCTCTTTCTTTCTCTTCTTCTTTCTTTCTCTTTCTTTCTCTCTTTCTTCTCTCTTTCTTTCTCTTTCTTTCTCTTTCTTTCTCTTTCTTTCTCTCTTTCTTTCTCTCTTTCTTTCTCTCTTTCTTTCTCTCTTTCTTTCTCTTTCTCTTTCTTTCTCTTTCTTTCTCTTTCTTTCTCTCTTTCTTTCTCTTTCTTCATCGTTCCTATGGGAGACCCAGACCATGGGTGTATAGCTTCTGCCTCTAAAGGACACACAAAGTACTACACTAAAAAGTGTAGCTCCTCCCTCCGAGCATATACACCCCCTGGATAACCAAATATAGCCAGTTCAATGCTTTGTGTTCAGGAGGCACACATCCACACATGCATTCTCATCTGATTTTTGATTTTCAAGAGTTTGAAGAAAAGTGGGTCCAAGCCTGGACCCCCGGCATGTCCCTTCTCACTCCACTGTGTCGGCGGTGTTGTTAAGGTTTAATTCATGGCTGGAGCCTTACATGCCGCGCTCCTTCACCATCCCTCGGGCTCTGGCTTGAAGTGGGAGCCAGCACGGTTCTCACTGCCTTGCAGGAGACCGGTCTCCATCCGCAGCCCTTTCAGGATCCTTCCGGACGGAGCACTCATCCCTCAGGGACCTGGCCCTGCGTCTCACAAGCTAAGTATTGAGACGTTCTTGTCAGGGGGGGGTCCCTTGCACTTTAATGTTGGGGAGAGTGTGTTATTTAACCTTTGTGACATTTCCGGCCGGTTCTCTGGTTTTCACCAGAGAACCGCGCCGAGGGTGCCTGCGCGCCGGCCGCATTGTAAAATTTAGGCCCGGCTTCGCCTGAGGCCTAGTTTCGTTTTCACTGCCCCTGCATGTCAGTCATGCAAGGGGACAGTGCGGCTCCGCCCACCGGCCGTTCGACACAGGGGAGGACACTCCTCTCTGAGGAGATGTTTCCCTCCCCTGTATATCTCCTTGGCCCTCCGGATCCCGCTCTTTTACTAAGCCCCGCCCCCTCTCCTCACTCCGGCGCCATTTTCTCAGCGTTCTCACACTGATCGGCGCTGGCTGCAGCATCTCTGCTAATCTGTCTGGGGGTCCGAGCTGTGGGATCCGGAGGGCACACAAACGGTCTGGTAAGCCACAACCTCGGTTGTGGACTTTCTTATACACTCTCTCGGAGTCATTCTGGCAGAGCCCCCACCTCAGCAGCATGTCTCACACTAGGAGCAAGGCTGTACTCAATATGCACTGCATGTAGGCTCGTACTGCCTGAACCGAGCACATATCCACATTGTGATGCCTGCTCTAACATGGTGGTGCCTCAGCCTGGAGTCTCCCCAGTGGTCCCTCCGGCTGCTCCGGCCCCGGTGGCTGAACCCCCGGCATGGGTAGAATCCTTCTCTAAGTCTATCTCCCAGTCCTTTGCCGACTCCATGGGAGAGTTGTCCCGGACTCTGCTGAGCATGCATCAGCCCCCTTCTCAGGGCGCCTCTGCTGCTTCGGCTCGCTCTCCAGAGCTCACAGAGGATTCTTCATCTGCTCCCAGACCCCGTCCTCCTAAACGGAGACGCAGGGTCCCCTCTCCCTCCTCTCCTTCCTCGTCCCGCGGCTCTGATACACGAGCTGACTCGCAGGACGAGGAGGATGTCTTTTCTAGGGGCTCGGACGCTACCTCCATGTGCCCCATTGATCTGACCGAGGGTGACGCAGACGTTAGTGATTTGATTGCATCCATTAATTCTGTACTGGACCTCAATCCGCCAGTATCAGAGGAACAACCCTCTCTGGCAGAAAAGCACCAGTTTACCTTGCCTAAGAGAACAAGGAGTGTGTTCTTTAACCACTTCAGTTTTCAGGCCACTGTGACCAAGCCCAGGGCCTGTCCTGACAAACGCTTTCCAAAACGTGGTTCTGGTGACCGTTCTCCTTTTCCACCAGAGGTGGTCAAGGAGTGGGCTCACTCACCTAAGGTAGACCCTCCGGTGTCTAGACTCTCAGCCCGGACAGTTGTGTCAGTGGCTGATGGCACCTCACTTAAGGATCCCACTGACCGCCAGGTTGACCTTCTGGCCAAATCTGTATATGAGGCGGCAGGGGCCTCGTTCTCCCCATCTTTTGCAGCAGTGTGGGCTCTCAAAGCCATTTCTGCTTCTCTAGAGGAGATGCATTCCCTAGCCAGGGAATCTATGTCTGAAATGGTTGCCTTAACTTCCCAGGCTTCAGCCTTTTCAGCCTACGCCATGTCTGCCATGCTGGAGGCTTCTCACCGCACTGCAGTGGCTTCGGCTAATTCCCTCGCTATCCGCAGGATCTTGTGGCTTCGAGAGTGGAAGGCAGACGCTTCTTCAAAGAAGTACCTTGCTGGGCTCCCATTTGCTGGGTCCAGGCTGTTCGGTGAACAACTGGATGAGATTATTAAGGAAGCTACTGGCGGGAAGAGTACTTCCTTGCCACAGACTAAAACCAGGAAACCTGTCCAGGGCAGGAACCAGTCGAGGTTTTGTTCCTTTCGTTCCTCCAACTGGTCGTCCTCTAAGCCCTCAGCCTCGTCCACTAACTCAGCCAAGGACCAGAAGCCCAAATGGCGCACGAAGCCGCGTCCTCAGAAGTCCGCAGGAGCTGCTGCCACCAAGGCGGCCTTCTCTTGACTATCTGGCCGAGCCAGCAACGTCCTTGGTCGGTGGCAGGCTCTCCCACTTTGGCGACGTGTGGTTTCAACACGTCTCCGATCAGTGGGTGCGGGATATCCTCTCCCACGGCTACAGGATAGAATTCTCTTCCAGCCCGCCAAACAGATCTTTTCTGTCAACTCCCCCCTGCTCCAAGGCCGCCGCCTTCTCTCAGGCCGTGGCATCCTTGCAGGCCAACGGAGTAACTGTACCGGTTCCCGCCAGGGAACGGTTCAGAGGTTTCTACTCAAATCTCTTCCTAGTCCCCAAAAAGGACGGTTCCTTCCGGCCCATCCTGGATCTCAAGCTTCTCAACAAGCATGTTCAGGTGTGGCATTTTCGCATGGAGTCTCTGCGATCAGTCATTGCCTCAATGACCCAAGGAGATTTCCTGGCATCCATCGACATCAGAGATGCCTATCTGCATGTGCCAATTGCAGTTTCACACCAGCGTTGGCTACATTTTGCAATCGGAGAGGAACATTTCCAATTCGTGGCTCTCCCCTTCGGGTTAGCCCCTCGAGTATTCACCAAGGTCATGGCAGCAGTGGTTGCGGTTCTGCACCTCCAGGGGTTGGCAGTGATTCCTTACCTGGACGACCTTCTAGTCAAGGCTTCATCCAGCGCAGACTGTCAGCGGAGTGTCTCACTCACTCTCGCCACTCTTGTTCAATTCGGGTGGCTTGTCAATCTGCCCAAATCCACTCTGACTCCGACCCAGAAGCTCACGTACCTAGGGATGCAATTCGAGACTCTGCCGGCACTTGTCAGGCTGCCCTTAGTCAAACAGCAGTCCCTCCATCTGGCGGTGCGCTCTCTGCTGAGGCCCCGCCGTCTTTCCATCAGGCACCTAATGCAGGTGCTGGGTCAGATGGTGGCGTCAATGGAAGCGGTTCCCTTTGCCCAGTTCCATCTGCGTCCTCTGCAGCTGGACATTCTCCGCTGTTGGGACAAGCGGACTTCTTCCTTGCACAGGTTGGTGGCTCTGTCGCCACAGACCAGGAGCTCTCTTCAGTGTTGGCTTCAGCCCCTCTCTCTGTCTCAGGGACGCTCCTTCCTGGCCCCCTCCTGGGTGATCCTCACCACGGATGCCAGTCTATCCGGCTGGGGAGCAGTATTTCTCCACCACCGAGCACAGGGCACTTGGACTCCGTCCGAATCAGCCCTCTCGATCAATGTGCTGGAAATCAGAGCTGTGCTCCTAGCTCTCGTAGCCTTTCGCCACCTGTTGGCGGGCAAGCACATTCGAGTCCAGTCAGACAACGCGACAGCAGTTGCCTACATCAATCACCAGGGCGGGACTCGCAGCCGCCTGGCAATGTTGGAAGTTCAACGCATCCTTCAGTGGACGGAAGCGGACGCGCTGGTTCAGGATTGGTCCCAGTTTCGTCTGTCTTACGTGTTTTCCCCCTCTAGCTCTCTTGTCCAGAGTCTTGCGCAAGATCAGAATGGAGGGCCGTCGGGTCATCCTCATTGCCCCAGACTGGCCCAGGCGAGCTTGGTACCCAGACCTGCTCCATCTGTCCGTAGAGGTGCCGTGGCATCTCCCAGACCGCCCAGACCTTCTCTCACAAGATCCGTTTTTCCGCCAGAATTCTGTGGCTCTCAGATTGACGGCGTGGCTCTTGAGTCCTGGATCTTGACGACTTCCGGCATTCCTCCCGAAGTCATTTCCACTATGACTCAGGCTCGGAAGTCTTCCTCGGCCAAAATTTATCACAGGACTTGGAGAATTTTCCTGTCCTGGTGTCGGTCTTCCGGCCATGCCCCTTGGCCTTTTTCCTTGCCGACCATCCTGTCCTTTCTACAGTCCGGTCTGCAGCTAGGACTATCCCTCAATTCCCTCAAGGGACAGGTCTCGGCTCTGTCAGTGTTGTTCCAGCGGCATATCGCCCGGCTGGCTCAGGTGCGCACCTTTATGCAGGGCGCATCTCACATCATTCCACCTTACCGGCGGCCTTTGGATCCCTGGGACCTTAATCTGGTCCTCACGGCCTTGCAGAAACCCCCCTTTGAGCCTCTTAGGGAGGTTTCTTTGTTTCGTCTTTCACAGAAAGTCGTCTTTCTAGTGGCCATAACTTCCCTCAGGAGAGTCTCTGATTTAGCTGCTCTCTCTTCGGAGTCACCTTTTTTGGTTTTTCATCAAGACAAGGTGGTTCTCCGTCCGACTCCGGACTTTCTCCCTAAGGTGGTATCTCCTTTCCACCTTAACCAGGACATTTCATTGCCGTCCTTTTGTCCGGCTCCTGTTCATCGCTTTGAAAAAGCGTTGCATACTCTGGATCTGGTGCGGGCGCTCCGGATCTATGTGTCACGCACCGCTGTTCTTAGGCGGTGCACCTCTCTTTTTGTGCTGACCACAGGTCGGCGCAAGGGCCTCTCGGCTTCTAAACCGACCCTGGCTCGTTGGATTAGGTCGGCCATCTCTGATGCCTACCAGTGTACTCAAGTGCCTCCCCCGCCGGGGATCAAGGCACACTCGACCAGAGCTGTCGGTGCCTCTTGGGCTTTCAGGCACCAGGCTACGGCTCAGCAGGTCTGTCAGGCTGCCACTTGGTCTAGTCTGCACACCTTTTCGAAGCACTACCAAGTGCATGCTCATGCTTCGGCAGATGCGAGCTTGGACAGACGCATCCTTCAGGCGGCTGTCGCCCATTTGTGAAGTTAGGTTTCGCCTACTTCTCAGTTTTCTGTTTATTTCCCACCCATGGACTGCTTTGAGACGTCCCATGGTCTGGGTCTCCCATAAGGAACGATGAAGAAAAAGAATTTTGTTTACCGTAAATTCTTTTTCTTATAGTTCCGTAATGGGAGACCCAGCACCCTCCCTGTTGCCTGTTGGCAGTTTCTTGTTCCGCGTGTTATCACCGGCTGTAGACAGAGGCTCCGGTTGTTCCGGTTTTTTGCTCTATCTCTACTTGTGGGTGGCTATTCTCCTTCAGCTTTTGCACTAAACTGGCTATATTTGGTTATCCAGGGGGTGTATATGCTCGGAGGGAGGAGCTACACTTTTTAGTGTAGTACTTTGTGTGTCCTCCGGAGGCAGAAGCTATACACCCATGGTCTGGGTCTCCCATTACGGAACTACAAGAAAAAGAATTTACGGTAAGTAAACAAAATTCTCTTTTTCTCTTTCTTTCTCTTTCTTTCTCTCCTTTCTTTTTCTTTCTCTTTCTTTCTCTCTTTCTCTTTCTCTCTTTCTCTTTCTCTTTCTCTTTCTCTCTTTCTCTCTTTCTCTCTCTCTCTCTCTCTCTCTCTCTCTCTTTCTCTCTCTCTCTCTCTCTCTCTCTCTCTTTCTCTCTCTCTTTCTCTCTTTCTCTCTTTCTTTCTCTTTCTCTTTCTCTTTCTCTCTCTTTCTCTCTTCCTCTCTTTCTTTCTCTTTCTCTTTCTCTCTCTTTCTCTCTCTTTCTCTCTTTCTCTCTCTTGCTCTCTCTCTCTCTTTCTCTCTCTCTCTTTCTGTCACACACACCTCTGCCATATAACCTTCTATTGTTAGTACTTTTCGCAATGTAACCAATGACTCTGAATGTTTACCCCCTAATTCTCCATATAGAAATGTTGTGTCTTGCTTGGCTACACAGTTTAGGATATGCTGGACTCAGGACCTCACACACAGATCGTCAGCTCCTGCTCTAAATTGTTTATACGTGTCTGGAGCCGGCAGGACTTGCTATTCTAGTGCATTGTACAGGGCTGTGTTGTGTGCCCTGTTTACACCATCCGAACCTACATACAAGATGACATCAATACCACAGCGCATGGCCGAGGCACTCTGCAAAGGGTTGTAGCCCTCAGTCACCTGGATGACAAAATCATTGCACAGCATTAACAATAACGCCAAAGGCGTGAATTCACTCTTTGTAATAGTATCGCTATATTGTTTTCTGATGATGGTACATAGATATCGTGCTGGCTTTGTCTTGTGTACCTGACTCTTAGGGCGCCTTATGTTGGCTATTGTATTGCCAGCGTCGTCCATGTCCAGCAACACCTTGGACCTAAAGAATCTCATTATAGGGACACCTCATAGAAACAATCAGCGGTGGGTTTTGAGGGGCCCATATAGTGCAGCATAGACTTTTATTAAATAGGTGGTCGTCTTATATACAGGTAAAATTGTAAAGGGCTTGTAAATAGGAGATTTGCTTGCGTCACCCTGAAGATTTTTGGATCCTACCAGTTTGTGTCCCTGCACTTCTCCCATGTTAGAGGCAAAGCTGCTTCCGGACAGTCCACAGTTTGGGCCAGCGGCTCAGCCTTACCACTGGTCCAAACCATGACTTTTTAGGAGCCCTCTGCCCCCTGGCATGTAGGAAGCTGGGCAACAGGGGAGCTATGTGCTACTAAAGACAGGAGATTGGAATAACCCTTTAAGTATATTGTGTATACCTTGTCTATCATTGTAGAGTGTCTTCCTTTGTGGTATGGATCTCCTGTTACTTTCTACATTTCTAATGATGTCTTTGCAGTCCCCTCACATGACGCTTGCTATTTTCTCTGATAGAACCATGACACAGAATACACGGAGACATTGCGGTATAAATCGGGACAGCGATTCTAGGCATCAGACCTTGAGCCTTTCTTCCCTGCCTCCTGCTTATGATAGGTTTCTGCCTGTAATCTCTCACAAGCAGGAGGCGGGGGAGACACTGAAGCTTTATCCCATAGAAAATGCTGGAGATGTTGCACACAAGACTGTGCAAGTAATGGGAGGTTTATTATTCTGCAGCCATTATGTCAAAGGTCTACATTTAAACAATTAGATTTTGCAGTATTATAATGGATAACCTTGTGTTTGTCACAATCTATCTTTCTCAGCTAAATGTCTAGAGAAGCAGCTTTTATTTTTACAATCTGTATCTTAGAAGTCATATGTGAGGAATGTGAAGACGTCTTGTAGATTGTGTCTGAACAACGGCTTTGTTCTGAAAATTCTCAGGTAAAGCTTTAATGGCACCAAATCTAGACTCTTTTGGGCGCGATCGAGCAGCGTATCAGGAGCACGCGAAACAGCGGAGGATAGCCGAAAGAGAAGCCAGAAGGTGAGGGATGGGGTTCAAATTATGTCCCTTATTTTTCATTTTAGAAGACTCACCAGATTATAATACGCCCCTTAAATTTAGAGAAAAAAAAAAGGGGGGAGTCCGTCTTATAATTTAATGGTGTCTTACCAGAGAGGGCGGCATCTGTGCTGGGGTAGGGTGCTGCTGCCGTCGGTGCAGCGAGTGTCCCAGATGCTCACTGCAGACAGCGGCGCCGAGAGACAGGAGGAACATCCAGGAACTGTTGGGAGAGCGGGCTTCAAAGGAATGGCGCCTGGAGTCTGTGCAAGCGCAGATTAAGCAATCTGCTCAATCAAAAGCCTAGATCTCATCTGCGCACATGCCACCTCCGGGTGCCATTTTCCTTAAGCCCGCTGCTGGGAGATCAGTGGGCCGGAGGAGGCGCATTCACAGATGAGATCTTGAGCCGAGAGCTCCATCAGCGCACACGCTGACTGCGGGCGCCATTATTTGAAATCTGCACTGCTGACATTCAGGATGGCCCCTGCCTCACCGCCCACAACGCAACAGAGTGCACCGCCTACAGCACAGCCCAGTGCACAGCCTGCAGCATCGCCCCTACGTCCTGTGACCTCTCTCCACCACCCCCTGTAAGCTACGTTCGGCTTATCAGACGCACCCTTAATTTTCCTCCCAAATTTTTGGGAGGAAAAATGTGTCTTATAATCTTAAAAATATGGTATATTCTCCCACCTCACTGTTGTGGAACTACAACTCCCATCCAGAAATTAAAGAGCAGTTGCTTTTTATGTTGTAATCGTGCTTAAGTGATGATTATAGCTCATGTTCAAGCCTCGCCCTCCACTAAGGGGTGTCCCGAGATCGCTGTTGGCACCAAAAATCTTTTCCATGTAAATTTTTGGTGACCTCTAAGCCTTTAGCTGTATATATTTAGCTGCACATTACACAAAAGTTGATGAAATCCATCGAGTGATTCCTCTTTGTCTCAGAGCACGACGACGACAAGCTCGTGAGGTTTCTGATCAGATGGACGAACACCTTGAAGGTCTTTCAAGTGATGATGAGGAGACCTCTACAGACGTCACCAACTTTAACATGGAGAAAGGCAAGTCTAGTTCACCGTGTCGTCCTTCATCATGGACGTTGCGCCACCGTGCCTTCGATATTGGTACTGACGCGGTGTGACAGTATGGGGAGGGGGGATTCTGTCTGTCACAGTTGAAGATACCCACGAAAAAAGAAGGATTTTCTTTGTCGCTCCTAATTGGGAGACCCAGACAATTGGGGTGTATAGCTATGCCTCCGGAGGCCACACAAAGTATTACACTAAAAGTGTAAAGCCCCTCCCCTTCAGCCTATACACCCCCCGTACTGCTACGGGCTCATCAGTTTTTATGCTTTGTGCGAAGGAGGTCAGACATCCACGCATAGCTCCACAGCTTAGTCAGCAGCAGCTGCTATGTCGGATGGAAGAAAAGAGGGCCCATAACAGGGCCCCCAGCATGCTCCCTTCTCACCCCACTTTTGTCGGCGGTGTTGTTAAGGTTGAGGTATCCATTGCGGGTACGCAGGCTGGAGCCCACATGCTGCTTTCCTTCCCCATCCCTCAATTAGGGCTCTGGGTGAAGTGGGATCCCATCGGTCTCCAGGCACAGGAGACCGTGCTCCATCCACAGCTCCTGAGGACCCTGCTGGATAGGAGCCGAGTATCGTTCAGGGACATGGCCCTGCTACTTGGAGGTACTCTGTGTCCCCGTGGGGACCGCGCACAGCAACACTCCAGCATTGCTGGGTGTGCTAGTGCACCGGGGACAGCAGCGCTGGCTGCATGTGTGCCACTATACACTCAGCGTCGCTGAGTGTATTTGTGTAGGGGGACTGCCGCGCTGACCGCCGCTGCCATGGTTATCCCTGCGGCGCGGCTGGGACTGTTAGTGCGCCGGGGACTTCCGCGCCGACCGCGCTTATACGGCGGCCGAGCTTATAACTATAGTCCCCGGCTTCTGCGGCCTAGTCTCATTCTTTTCCCGCCCCCAGCCCTGCCAGTCAGGGGAAGGGCGGGACGCTGTACAGGTCGGCAGCACTGAGGGCTGGAGCATGCTTTGCATACTCCATCCCCCTCACTCTGCACAGTGGGGCACCAGTTCCCGCACTTTTCTGGGTCACGCCCACGGCTCCCTCCTCTCCCCAGGACGCTGGCAGCCATTCCTCTCAGCTCTGCTAACGCTGGAGAGGAGAGACAAGCTCAAAGAGACCCAGGCAGGAATTCTGGTGCCCACACAAACGCTTTGCGCAGGTGGTAAGCAGCACCTGTGGTGCTGGCCCCACTAGTGCAGAAGTGTATTTATAGTTTATATGATTATAGTCTATACTTTACACTGTAGGGTGCACTGTTGATTTGTGGCTATTTACCCTCCTGTATTGCTCAGAGGAGACAACAGCATGTCGTCCACAAATAGCAAGGGTGCCATGGCACAGACTTACTATGCTGCCTGTGCAGCATGTACGGCTATACTGCCGGCAGGTTCCACTGACCCTCATTGTGTGCAATGCTCGGCCCCTGTGGCACTTTCTCAGCCGGAGCCTCTGCTAGGGGTGGCCCAGGGAGAACCACCTGTTAACACTGTCCAGGTGACAGGGACGGAGTTTGCAGTTTTTACTGAAAGACTTTCTGAGACTATGGCTAAGATATTAGAAGCCTTGCAGTCCAGGCCGGCATCTCAAGCCAGGGGCACTGTGTTATCATTGTCCCCTGGTTCCCCTCAGTTGGAACAGCAATGTCCTCCCGGGGTGTCTCATGGATCCCAGGGTGAGGTCTCTGACACGGACCGCAGCCCCAGACCGATTAAGCGAGCTCGCTATGATATCCCCTCGACATCATCACATTGTTCAGGGTCTCAGCGAGAGGACTCTCTGTATGATGAAGCGGAGCTAGCTGATCAGGATTCTGATCCTGAAGCCGCTCTCAACCTTGATACTCCTGATGGGGACGCCATAGTGAATGATCTTATTGCGTCCATCAATGAAATGTTGAATATTTCTCCCTCAGCTCCTCCAGTGGAGGAGTCAGCTTCTCAGCAGGAGAAATTCTGTTTCAGGTTTCCCAAGCGTACAAAGAGTATGTTTCTGGACCACTCTGACTTCAGAGAGGCAGTCCGGAAACACCGAGCTTATCCAGATAAGCGTTTTTCCAAGCGCCTTAAGGATACACGTTACCCTTTTCCCCCTGACGTGGTCAAGGGCTGGACTCAGTGTCCCAAGGTGGATCCTCCAATCTCCAGACTGGCGGCTAGATCCATAGTTGCAGTGGAAGATGGAGCTTCACTCAAGGATGCCACTGACAGACAGATGGAGCTCTGGTTGAAATCCATCTCTGAAGCTATCGGCGCGTCTTTTGCTCCAGCATTCGCAGCCGTATGGGCACTCCAAGCTATCTCAGCTGGTCAGGCGCAAATTGATGCACTCACGTACGTCTGCGCCGCAGGTGGCGTCCATAACCTCTCAAACGTCGGCATTTGCGTCCTACGCTATTAATGCTGTCCTGGACTCTGCGACCCGTACGGCGGTTGCAGCCGCCAATTCGGTGGTAATACGCAGGGCCTTGTGGCTGCGGGAATGGAAGGCAGATTCGGCTTCCAAAAAGTGCTTAACTGGATTGCCATTTTCTGGCGACCGTTTGTTTGGTGAGAGATTGGATGAAATCATCAAACAATCCAAGGGAAAGGAAACATCCTTACCCCAAGCCAAACCAAAAACACCCCAACAGAGGAGGGGACAGTCGAGGTTTCGGTCCTTTCGGGGTGCGGGCAGGTCACAATTCTCCTCGTCCAAAAGGCCTCAGAAGGATCAGAGGAACGCCGACGCATGGCGGTCTAAATCACGCCCTAAAAAGACCGCCGGAGGTGCCGCTACCAAAGCGGCTTCCTCATGATTTACGGCCTCCTCACACCGCATCCTCGGTCGGTGGCAGGCTCTCCAGCTTTTGCGACACCTGGCTGCCACAAGTAAAAGACCGTTGGGTGAGAGACATTTTGTCTCACGGTTACAGGATAGAGTTCAGCTCTCGTCCTCCGACTCGATTCTTCAGAACATCTCCGCCTCCCGAGCGAGCCGAGGCTCTTCTGCAGGCGGTGGGCATTCTGAAGGCAGAAGGAGTGGTGGTCCCGGTTCCTCTTCAGCAACAGGGTCACGGTTTCTACTCCAACCTGTTTGTGGTTCCAAAGAAGGACGGGTCCTTCCGTCCTGTTTTAGACCTAAAACTGCTCAACAAACACGTAAGGACCAGGCAGTTCCGGATGGAATCCCTCCGCTCCGTCATCGCCTCAATGTCCCAAGGAGATTTCCTAGCATCGATCGATATCAAGGATGCTTATCTCCACGTACCAATTGCTCCAGAGCATCAGCGCTTCTTGCGCTTCGCCATAGGAGACGAACACCTTCAGTTCGCGGAACTGCCGTTCGGCCTGGCGACAGCCCCAAGGGTTGTCACCAAGGTCATGGCTACAGTAGTTGCGGTCCTCCACTCTCAGGGTCACTCAGTGATACCTTACTTAGACGATCTGCTGGTCAAGGCACCCTCTCAAGAGGCATGCCAACACAGCCTCAACGTTACTCTGGAGATTCTCCAGAGTTTCGGGTGGATCATCAATTTTCCAAAGTCAAATCTGACACCGGTCCAATCACTGACATATCTTGGCATGGAGTTTCATACTCTTCCAGCGATAGTGAAGCTTCCGCTGGACAAACAGCGTTCACTACACACAGGGGTACAATCTCTCCTTCAAGGTCGGTCACACCCCTTGACGCACCTCATGCACTTCCTGGGGAAGATGGTGGCAGCAATGGAAGCAGTCCCTTTCGCGCAGTTTCACCTGCGTCCTCTTCAATGGGACATCCTACGCAAGTGGGACAGGAGGCCGACGTCCCTAGACAGGAACGTCTCCCTCTCTCAAGCAACCAAAGCTTCCCTTCGGTGGTGCTTCTTCCCACCTCATTATCGAAAGGGAAATCCTTCCTACCCCCATCCTGGGCGGTGGTCACGACGGACGCGAGCCTGTCAGGGTGGGGAGCAGTTTTTCTCCACCACAGGGCTCAGGGTACGTGGACTCAGCGAGAGTCCTCACTTCAGATCAATGTTCTGGAGATCAGGGCAGTGTATCTTGCCCTAAAAGCGTTCCAGCAGTGGCTGGAAGGCAAGCAGATCCGAATTCAGTCGGACAACTCCACAGCGGTGGCTTACATCAACCACCAAGGTGGGACACGCAGTCGGCAAGCCTTCCAGGAAGTCCGGAGGATTCTGCTGTGGGTGGAAGCCACAGCATCCACCATATCCGCAGTTCACATCCCGGGCGTAGAAAACTGGGAAGCAGACTTTCTCAGTCGCCAGGGCATGGACGCAGGGGAATGGTCCCTTCACCCGGACGTGGTTCAGGAGATCTGTTGCCGCTGGGGGATGCCGGACGTCGACCTAATGGCGTCACGGCACAACAACAAGGTCCCAACATTCATGGCTCGATCTCAAGATCACAGAGCTCTGGCGGCAGACGCCTTAGTTCAGGATTGGTCGCAGTTTCAGCTTCCTTATGTGTTTCTTCCTCTGGCTCTGTTGCCCAGAGTGTTACGCAAGATAAGGGCCGACTGCCGCCGCGCCATCCTCGTCGCTCCAGACTGGCCGAGGAGGTCGTGGTACCCGGATCTGTGGCATCTCACGGTCGGCCAACCGTGGGCACTGCCAGACCGACCAGATTTGCTGTCTCAAGGGCCGTTTTTCCATCTGAATTCTGCGGCCCTCAACCTGACTGTGTGGCCATTGAGTCCTGGATCCTAGCGTCTTCAGGATTATCTCAAGAGGTCATTGCCACTATGAGACAGGCTAGGAAACCAACGTCCGCCAAGATCTACCACAGGACGTGGAAAATATTCCTGTCGTGGTGCTCTGCTCAGGCGTTTTCTCCCTGGCCATTTGCCTTGCCCACTTTTCATCTCAATCAGGACATCTCCTTACCCTCGTTTTGTCCTCATCCAGTTCACCAATGTGAAAAGGATTTGCACTTGTTAGATCTGGTGAGAGCACTCAGACTCTACATTTCTCGTACGGCGCCCCTGCGCCGCTCCGATGCTCTTTGTCCTTGTCGCTGGCCAGCGTAAAGGGACACAAGCTTCCAAATCAACCCTGGCTCGGTGGATCAAGGAACCAATTCTCGAAGCTTACCGTTCCTCGGGGCTTCCGGTTCCCTCAGGACTGAAGGCCCATTCTACCAGGGCCGTGGGAGCGTCCTGGGCCTTGCGACACCAGGCTACGGCTTAGCAGATGTGTCAGGCAACTACCTGGTCGAGCCTGCACACTTTCACGAAACACTATCAGATGCATACCTATGCTTCGGCAGATGCCAGCCTAGGTAGGCGAGTCCTTCAGGCGGCAGTTGCCCACCTGTAGGACGGAGCTGTTACGGCTCTATTATGAGGTATTATTTACCCACCCAGGGTACTGCTTTTGGACGTCCCAATTGTCTGGGTCTCCCAATTAGGAGCGACAAAGAAGGGAATTTTTTTTACTTACCGTAAATTCCTTTTCTTCTAGCTCCAATTGGGAGACCCAGCACCCGCCCCTGTTTTTTGTATACACATGTTGTTCATGTTAAATGGTTTCAGTTCTCCGATATTCCTTCGGATTGAATTTACTTTAAACCAGTTTATAATTTTTTCCTCCTTCTGGCCTTTGCACCAAAACTGATGAGCCCGTAGCAGTACGGGGGGTGTATAGGCTGAAGGGGAGGGGCTTTACACTTTTAGTGTAATACTTTGTGTGGCCTCCGGAGGCATAGCTATACACCCCAATTGTCTGGGTCTCCCAATTGGAGCTAGAAGAAAAGGAATTTACGGTAAGTAAACAAAATTCCCTTCTTTGTGTACTCACCGTAAAATCTCTTTCTCTGAGTCTTCATTGGGGCAGACCTCTTGATTCTTTGTAGGGGGGAAACTAATTTCCCTCACTGTACAGAGAATTTACTTTTGTTTTTTGGGGGTTTTTTTTTCAGATCGGCTATTGAAAGAGTCCAGCAAAGTGTTTGAAGACACCCTGGAGAATTTCCATTCCATCGATTGTATCAAGTGTCAGTTTGAGAGCTGGCGCACGTCTTACTATAACACGTATAAAGATGCCTACATTGGGCTTTGTTTACCAAAACTGTTAAATCCTCTTATACGCCTCCAACTTTTATCTTGGAACCCGCTGGAGGTAGGTTACGAATATTGGGATATACACATGGAAGAATGTTGTCTGGAACAATGTTTGATATCTTTAGGGCGTGTTCACATCGGGGGCAGTTTTGCTCTTCCAGTCCCATACAATAACAATTCTGGAGCTTTTTTCCCTGGAAATCTGTGTAGCGCATTCCCTCTGTAATTCCTCCTGGAAATCTGAAATAAAGAAAAGATTGACAACGGGTAGGGCGTGTCCATATACACTATATTATTCTAGCAGAACCAATTGGTATAGGGCCAGCCACTTTTGACGAGAGGGGGGTCAATAAGACCTAAGTTGTCAATTTCTTAATTTATTTCATGTGGAATAACAAAAGCTGCAGAGTTCTAGGAAAAATCTCCAGAATTTTCATGGGGTATGCACGTATTTCCTAAAAGTCACAGGTCAGGGGATCTGACAGATCGTCTTATGGAAAAATCCGCCAGAATCATCATGTAAACCTGCAGCTTCACAAAACTGATTGCGTTTCATTCTTCCTTTCAGCCCCGATGCTGTGACTTTGAGAGTATGGGCTGGTTTGAGTCTCTGCTCTTTTACGGTTGCGAAGAGAAAGAATATGACAGTGAAGACGCAGACATTCTGCTTTTGCCTTCATTAGTGGAAAAGGTTATTCTTCCGAGGCTCGCAGGTTGGTGCAGATGATTACCTGGCAATTAATGAGAAGTAATTTAAGCGCAGCTATAATCAGAATGGTCTCCTCACAATCATGAAGTGTCCGCTCTCCCCCTCCCCCTCTCTCCACCCCCCTTCCCCTTCTGTATCCACCTGTATTGTAAAGTGCTTCAAACTACTGTTACTTAGTGCCCTTTCTCTCTCTCTCTCTGCCCCTTTCTCTCTCTCTCTGCCCCCTTTCTTTCTCTCTGCCCCTTTCTCTCTCTCTCTGCCCCTTTCTCTCTCTCTCTCTCTGCCCCTTTCTCTCTCTCTGCCCCTTTCTCTCTCTCTCTGCCCCTTTCTCTTTCTCTCTGCCCCTTTCTCTTTCTCTCTGCCCCTTTCTCTTTCTCTCTGCCCCTTTCTCTTTCTCTCTGCCCCTTTCTCTTTCTCTGTGCCCCCTTTCTCTCTCTGCCTTTTTCTTTCTCTCTGCCTTTTTCTTTCTCTCTGCCCCTTTCTCTCTCTCTCTGCCCCTTTCTCTCTCTCTCTGCCCCTTTCTCTCTCTCTCTGCCCCTTTCTCTCTCTCTCTCTGCCCCTTTCTCTCTCTCTGCCCCTCTCTCTCTCTGCCCCTTTCTCTCTTTCTCTCTTTCTCTCTCTCTGCCCCTTTCTCTCTCTCTGCCCATTTGTCTCTCTCTCTGCCCCTTTCTCTTTCTCTCTGCCCCTTTCTCTTTCTCTCTGCCCCTTTCTCTCTCTCTCTCTGCCCCCTTTCTCTCTCTCTGCCCCCTTTCTCTCTCTCTCTGCCCCCTTTCTCTCTCTCTGCCCCCTTTCTCTCTCTCTGCCCCCTTTCTCTCTCTGCCCCCTTTCTCTCTCTGCCCCCTTTCTCTCTCTGCCCCCTTTCTCTCTCTGCCCCCTTTCTCTCTCTGCCCCTTTCTCTCTCTCTCTGCCCCCTTTCTCTCTCTCTGCCCCCTTTCTCTCTCTCTGCCCCCTTTCTCTCTCTCTGCCCCCTTTCTCTCTCTCTGCCCCCTTTCTCTCTCTCTGCCCCCTTTCTCTCTCTCTGCCCCTTTCTCTCTCTGCCCCTTTCTCTCTCTCTCTGCCCCTTTCTCTCTCTCTGCCCCTTTCTCTCTCTCTCTGCCCCTTTCTCTCTCTCTCTGCCCCTTTCTCTCTCTCTGCCCCTTTCTCTCTGCCCCTTTCTCTCTGCCCCTTTCTCTCTGCCCCTTTCTCTCTGCCCCTTTCTCTCTGCCCCTTTCTCTCTGCCCCTTTCTCTCTGCCCCTTTCTCTCTGCCCCTTTCTCTCTGCCCCTTTCTCTCTGCCCCTTTCTCTCTGCCCCTTTCTCTCTGCCCCTTTCTCTTTCTCTCTTCCCCTTTCTCTCTCTCTGCCCCTTTCTCTCTCTCTGCCCCTTTCTCTCTCTCTGCCCCTTTCTCTTTCTCTCTGCCCCCTTTCTCTCTCTCCTTTTTATATTTCTGTATCCACTGAAAGTGCAGCAAACTACTGTTAGTGCTCTTTCTCGTTCCCCGCTCTTTCTCGTTCCCCGCTCTTTCTCGTTCCCCGCTCTTTCTCGTTCCCCGCTCTCTCGTTCCCCGCTCTCTCGTTCCCCGCTCTCTCGTTCCCCGCTCTTTCTCGTTCCCCGCTCTTTCTCGTTCCCCGCTCTTTCTCGTTCCCCGCTCTTTCTCGTTCCCCGCTCTTTCTCGTTCCCCGCTCTTTCTCGTTCCCCGCTCTTTCTCGTTCCCCGCTCTTTCTCGTTCCCCGCTCTTTCTCGTTCCCCGCTCTTCTTCATATATTTCTATGAAGCGGTCACTCTTTGCTGCACAGACGTCAGAGAGAGCCCTTATAAATAACGAGACATGCACCAGGTGTATCAAAGCCCATAACTAGGTTTAATGTACCTGTCTGGCCTCCTTTTAAGGCTTATGCTAATTGTGTTGACCTAACAAGGTGTGAATAAAGCCATACTTTTTTCAGTTGCTCAGTTTCTATCTTTGTTTCTTCAGCGCTCTATTGGGAGACCCAGACGATTGGGGTATAGCTACTGCCCTCTGGAGGCCACACAAAGCACTACATCAAAAGTGCAAGGCCCCTCCCCCTCTGGCTATACCCCCCCCGTGGTATCACGGGTTCTCCAGTTTTAGCTTTGTGTGCGAAGGAGGTCAGACATCCACGCATAGCTCCACAGATTTTAGTCAGCAGTAGCTGCTGACTATTTCGGATGGAAGAAAAGAGGACACATATAGTGTCCCCAGCATGCTCCCTTCTCACCCCTGGATGGTGTTGTAAGGTTGAGGTACCTATTGCTGGTACGGAGGCTGGAGCCCACATGCTGCTTTCCTTCCACATCCCCCTGAGGGGCTCTGTGGAAGTGGGATCCTGCCGGCCTCAAAGCTCTGACGCCGGGCTCCATCCACAGACCCATTTGAACCTGTTGGATACGGAGCTGGAGTACCGTTCAGGGACATGGCCCTGCACCATTACAGGTACTCTGTGTCCCCGGTCACACAGACACAGCACACTCCAGACTTGCTGGGTGTGCTAGTGCGCCGGGGACAGTAATGGGTTACAGTCACTGCAGCTTTGCTGAGTGACTTTGTGTTTTGGGAACTACCGCGCCGGACGCTCCGGGAGCGGCGGCGCGGCTGGGACTTGTAGTTCGCCGGGGACTGGGCGCCGACCGCGCTTTTACGGCGGCGGCGCTTATAAATCCAGTCCCCGGCTTCTGCGGCCTAGTGCCGCTTCGTTCCCGCCCCCTCCCTGTCACTCAGGGAAGGGGACAGGCGCTGAGCAATCAGCAGCGCCGAGGGCTGGAGCCTTTTTACATGCTCCAGCCCTCTCACTGCACACTGTCGGGCGCCGGATTCCCGCTCTGCCTTGGGGGCACGCCCACGGCCCGCCCCTCCTCACATGAGCTGGGGAAGAAGCCGGCAGCCATTACGATCGGACTTTCGGCAACCAGGCAGGACGGTGGCGATCATACACCCGCTTATAGGCGGGCGGTAAGCGGCACACATAGTGCTGACCACAGATAACTGCAGTGTGTACATGTGTTGTTTTTAACTGCACAGGTCGCTATATGCCCGCTTGGGGAGCGACACATTAGCAGCAGGAAAGCAGGTGTGCTAAGGCACAGGCTTTCTAGGCTGCTTGTATTGCACGACTGAGGTGTTCATTTGTGTTTATGTGTTACACTTTGCATTGTACAGTCGCTAGTCTTAGCTATATTCTCTTGGAATGGCTAGACTACAGCAGCAGAAAACCAAGGGTGCTGGGGCACAGGTTTTTTTCTATGCTGCTTGTATTGCATAGGCTGCAGTGTGCATTTGTACTTGTGCTTGTATGCTATACATTACACTGTATGGTCACTCTTCTGGGCCATATTCCCCTAGATGACTAGTCTACAGCAGCAGAAGAGCTGGGGTGCCAGGGCACAGGCTTCTATGCTGATTGTATTGCATGTGCTGCAGTGTTCATTTGTACTTGTGCTGGTATGCTATACATTGCACTGTAGGGTCACTCTTGGCTATATTCCCCTAGATGACTAGTATACAGCAGCAGAAGAGCAGGGGTGCCAGGGCACAGGCTTCTATGCTGCTTGTATTGCTTGTGCTGCAGTGGTCATTTGTACTTTATGCCTGTATGCTATACATTGCACTGTACGGTCACCAATCTTGGCTATATAATTCTAGATAGCTAGTCGGCAGCGGCAAAACAGCAACACAGATTTTCAGTGCTGTTTTTACTACATGGGATGCTGTTCATGACACCGTCCCATTGTGTGCATGCTCCCCTGGAGCACTTCGTCTGCCTGGGTCTCTACTAGTTGTGGCCAAAGAAACCACCTGTCAACCCTGTCCATGGACAGGGACGGAGTAGTCATAATATAGAGACTTGCAGTCCAGACAGGCCATGGGCAATCTACTTGACCAAAAGGCAGCTCTTCAGGGCTTTGATACTGACATAGCTATCGATCCGGATACACCGGGTGGTAACGCCATACGGAGATCCTATACCGTCCATCAATGGAAGGTTGGATCTTTCTCCCTCAGCTCCCCCAGTGGAGTTAGGAGACGAACAGGAGAAGTCCTTTTTCAGTATCTCACACAGATATTGAGTATTTTTCTGGCCACGCTGACTTCAGAGAAGCAGTCCAGGAACACCACGCTTACCAGATAAGCGTCTTCTCCAAATGTTTTTAGGATACACGTTATCCCTTTTCCCCTGACGCGGTCAGCGCTGGACCCAGGGTCCAAAGGTGGATTCTCCAATCTCCAGGCTTGCGTCTAGAGACATAGTTGCACTGGAGATGGGGCTTCACTTAAAGATGCCAGTCACAGACAGATGGACTCTGGTTGAAATCTGTCTAGGAAGCTATCGGCGTGTCGGTTGCTCCGGCATCCACAGCCGTATAGGCAACCTAACCTTTTCAGCTGTTCTTGCGCAGCTGGCCTTGAGCACAGGGACATCTGTACCGCAGAGGCGTCCGTAACCCGCAATGTCTGCACTGCGACTTACCCTGTTAATACTGTCCTAAAAGTACAGTCGAGGTTTCGGTCCTTCCCAAGCTCCGGTAGGTCCCAATTGTCCTCGGGCAAAAGGGCTACTAAACCTCAGACGGGATCAGATTTCGGCCGGGCTCAATCACGCCCAAGGAAGGCAGTCGGAGGAACCGCTACCAAGGCGGTCTCCTCAGGACTCTCAGCACTCTCTCTCTCTCCGCATCCGCGGTTGATGGCAGAACCCCCCGCCTTTGGCGACATTTAGCTGCCACAGGTCACAGACCGGTGGGTGACGGACATTGTGCTCACGGGCACAGGACAGTGTTCTATTCTCGTCCTCCGACTCCATTTCCCTGCTGCAGGCGGTGGATGCTCTAAGAGCAGAAGGAGTGGTGATCCCTGTCCCCCCTCAGGAACGAGGGCGGGGGTTTGTACTCCAATCTCTTTGTGGCTCCAAAAAAGGACGGTTCCTTCCGCCCCGTTCTGGTCCTGACACTGCTCAACGAGCATGCGAACTCCAGGCGGTTCCGGATGGGATCCCTCCGATCCGTCATTACCTCAATGTCTCGAGGAGACTTCCTTGCCTCAACAGACATCAAAGATGCCTATCTCCACGTGCCAATTGCTACGGAGCACCAACGTTTTCTACGTTTTGTGATAGGAGACGAACATCTTCAGTTCGTAGCTCTGCCATTCAGTCTGGCGACAGCCCCACGGGTGTTCACCAAGGTCATGGCAGCAGTGGTAGCAGTCTTGCACTTTCAGGGACACCCGGTGATCCCATACTTGGACGATCTACTCGTCAAAGCACCCTCCCTCGAGGCATGCCAACGCAGCCTGAATGTTACGCTGGAGACTCTCCAGACTTTCGGGTGGATCATCAATTTGGCAAGGTCAAATCTGTCTCCGACTCAATCACTAACGTATCTCGGCATGGAGTTTCATACTCTATCAGCAATAGTGAAGCTTCCGCTGAACAAGCAGCGTTCACTGCAGACAGAGGTGCAGTCTCTCCTTCAAGGCCAGTCGCACCCCTTAAGGCGCCTCATGCACTTCCTAAGGAAGATGGTGGCAGCCATCGAGGCAGTTCTCTTTGCGCAGTTTCATCTGCGCCAACGGCAATGGGACATTCTCCGCCAATGGGACGGGCAGTCGACCTCCCTGGACAGGGAAGTCTCCCTTTCCCAGACGGCCGAGGACTCTCTGCTATAGTGGCCATAGCCCCCATCCTGGGCACTGGTCACGACAGATACGAGTCTGTCAGGGTGGGGAGCAGTTTGTCTCCGCCACATGGCTCAGGGGACGTGGACTCAGCAGGAGTCCACCCTTCAGATCGATGTTCAAATCGGGGCAGGGTATCTTACCCTATTAGCCTTCCAGAAGTGGCTAGAAAGAGAGCAGATCCGAATCCAGTCGGACATCTCCACAGCGGTGGCATACATCAACCACCAAGAAGGGGCGCGCAGTCAGCAAGCCTTCCAGGAAGTCCGGCGAATCCTCATGTGGGTGGAGGACACAGCATCCATCATATCCGCAGTTCACATCCCGGGCGTAGAAAACTGGGAAGCAGACTTCCTCAGTCGCCAGGGTATGGACGCGGGGGAATGGTCCCTTCACTCGGACGTGTTTCAGGAAATCTGTTGCCGCTGGGGGGTGCCGGACGTCGACCTAATGGCGTCTCGGCACACCAACAAGGTCCCGGCATTTATGGCACGATCGCGCGATCACAGAGCTCTGGCGGCAGACGCCTTAGTGCAAGATTGGTCGCAGTTCCGGCTCACATATGTGTTTCCACCTCTGGCACTCTTGCCCAGAGTACTGCGCAAAAATCAGATCCGATTGCAGCCGCGTCATACTCGTCGCACCAGACTGGCCGAGGAGATCGTGGTACCCGGATCTGTGGCATCTCACGGTCGGCCGACCGTGGTCACTACCAGACCGACCAGACTTACTGTCCCAAGGGCCGTTTTCTCTATCGGAATTCTGCGGCCCTGAACCTGACTGGGTGGCTTTTGTGTCCTGGATCCTAGCGTCTTCAGGATTTTCCCAAGGGGTCGTTGCCACCATGAGACAGGCTAGGAAGCCCACGTCTGCTAAGATACCACAGAACGTGGAAGATTTTCTTATTCTGGTGCTCTACTCAGGGAGTGTCTCCCTGGCCATTTGCATTGCCTACTTTTCTTTCCTTCCTACAATAGGAGTCAGAAAAGGGCTTGTCGCTCGACTCCCTCAAAGGGCAAGTCTCAGCACTATCCGTGTTTTTTCAGAAGCGTCTAGCACGTCTTTCTAAGGTGTGCACGTTCCCGCAGGGGGTTTGTCATATCGTACCCCCGTACAAGCGGCCGTTAGATCCATGGGATCTGAACAGGGTTCTAGTTGCTCTCCAGAAGCCGCCTTTCGAGCCTCTGAAGGAAGTCTCTTTTTCTCGCCTGTCACAGAAGGTGGCGTTTCTCGTTGCGATCACATCACTTCGGCGAGTGTCTGAGCTGGCAGCTCTGTCTTCCAAGGCTCCCTTCCTGGTGTTTCACCAGGACAAGGTAGTGCTGCGCCCCATTCCGGAGTTTCTCCTTACCGTCTTTTTGCACTCATCCGGTTCACCGGTATGAGAATGATTTACGTTTGCTAGATCTGGTGAGAGCACTCAGAATCTACATTTCCCGCACGGCGCCCATGCGCCGTGCCGATGCACTTTTTGTCCTTGTCGCTGGTCCGCGCAAGGGGTTGCAGGCTTCTAAAGCCACCCTGGCTCGATGGATCAAAGAACCAATTCTAGAGGCCTACCGTTCTGCGGGGCTTCCGGTTCCTTCAGGGCTAAAAGCCCACTCAACCAGAGCCGTGGGTGCGTCCTGGGCATTACGTCACCAGGCTTCGGCTCAACAGGTGTGCCAGGCAGCTACCTGGTCCAGTCTGCACACTTTCACCAAGCATTATCAGGTGCATACCTATGCTTCGGCGGATGCCAGCTTAGGTAGAAGAGTCCTGCAGGCGGCAGTGACACCCCTGTAGGGGAGGGCTGTTTTGCAGCTCTAACATGAGGTATTTCTTTACCCACCCAGGGACAGCTTTTGGACGTCCCAATCGTCTGGGTCTCCCAATAGAGCGCTGAAGAAGAAGGGAATTTTGTTACTTACCGTAAATTCCTTTTCTTCTAGCTCTTATTGGGAGACCCAGCACCCGCCCTGTTGTCCTTCGGGATGTTTTTTTGTTGTTTGCGGGTACACATGTTGTTCATGTTGAACGGTTTTTCAGTTCTCCGATGTTATTCGGAGTTAATTTGTTTAAACCAGTTATTGGCTTCCTCCTTCTTGCTTTGGCACTAAAACTGGAGAACCCGTGATACCACGGGGGGGGTATAGCCAGAGGGGGAGGGGCCTTGCACTTTTGATGTAGTGCTTTGTGTGGCCTCCAGAGGGCAGTAGCTATACCCCAATCGTCTGGGTCTCCCAATAAGAGCTAGAAGAAAAGGAATTTACGGTAAGTAACAAAATTCCCTTCTTCCCTCAGTTTTTGCGGAGAACGTGTGGGATCCATTTTCTACGACGCAGACAAGCAAGCTGGCAGCGGTGTTCCAGAAACTAATGACCGGATACCCGACCATCGTAAATTCAGACAACAAGAACACCGAGGTAACAATAACTCCCAAGTCCTAGAACACCGTGCTCTCTGCTCACTCACAGCAAGGATAGAGGATAGTCATTAGATTCTGCTTGAACATATGGCACGTGCAGCAATACCTATAGGCTGGACTTATAAGTCTGCTAGGCTTCTGGTCATGTAACTTGTGTATGCTGTGTATGTATATGTGTGTGAGCACACTATTTCACCCTGTAAAGTGTTGTTCTGTACTTTGCAGGCACTACTGAAAGCATTGCTCATGAGAATGAGGAGAACGTTGGACGATGATGTTTTTATGCCTCTTTATCCCAAAAAGTAAGTGTCTCTGAATTTTTTGCTTTGCTTGTATCCAAATGCAAATATTCTTCCAATATATGAGGATGCACCTACCACCTTTGTAGACTTTTAATATAGCAAGTTCTGAGATGATCATTAATGGGGTTTTCTGTTTTCTCATCTTCTTAAATGGGTAATATTGCAGAGTGCTTGAAAAAACACCTTTGCAATTTACCTGTTTTTATCCTCTCAAGATTGTGCAGATTTTATTATTACTCATTGCCTTTGTTACCGGCCACATTTACAGTCAGAAGTAATCGGTATTGAGCGCAGCTCTTACAAGTTGTTTGCTATATACGGTTTGCAAGAACTGTTCTGAAGCTGGGCCCAATCGCATTAATAATAATAATATAATATTTATTATAGCGCCATTAATTCCATGGTGCTTTACAATTTAAAAAGGTTTTACATAAAATACAAGTACAACAATCATTAACAATACAAAACAGACTGGTATAGTAGAGAGGACCCTGCCCGCTACAGACCGGTATAGGAGGAGAGAGGATCCTGCCCAAGAAGGCTCACAGTCTACAGGGAATGGGTGATAGTACAATAGGTGAGGACTGAGCTGGTTGCGCAGTAGTGTACTGGACTGAGGGTTATTGTAGGTTGTAGGCTTGTTGGAAGAAGATGGGTCTTCAGGTTACTCTTAAAGCTTTCCACGGTAGGGGAGAGTCTGATATGCTGAGGTAGAGCGTTCCAGAGTATGGGGGAGGCATGGGAGAAATCTTGTACGAGATTGTGGGAAGAGGATATAAGAGAGGAGTAGAGAAGGAGATCTCGTGAGGATCTGAGGTTGCGTGCAGGTAGGTACCGGGAGACTAGGTCACAGATGTAGGGAGGAGACCGGTTGTGGATGGCTTTGTAGGTCATGGTTAATGTTTTGAACTGGAGTCTTTGGGCAATGGGAAGCCAGTGAAGGGATTGACAGTGGTGAGGCTGGGGAATAGCGAGGGAAGAAGTGGAATAAGCGGGCTGCAGAGTTCAGGATAAATTGGAGGGGTGCAAGAGTGTTGGAAGGGAGGCCAGAGAGCAGGAGGTTGCAGTAGTCGAGGCGGGAGATGAGGGCATGCACTGTTTTTGCTGATTCTTGGTTAAGGAAAGCACGGATCTGGGAGATATTTTTGAGTTGTAGTCTGCATGAGGTGAAAGGGGCTTGGATGTGCGGCTTGAAGGATAGAGCAGAGTCGAGGGTTACTCCAAAGCAACGAGTTTGTGAGACTGGGGAGAGTAAGCAACCATCAAGATTGATGGATAGGCTTGTTGGAGGAGTTGAATGAGGAGGAGGAAAGATAATGAATTCTGTTTTGTCCATATTAAGCTTTAGGAATTACATAGAGAAGGATGAAATAGACAGACATCGTGGGATTTTGTTTAGTAAGGAGGTAATGTCAGGTCCAGAGAGGTAGATCTGTGCGTCATCGGCATAGAGATGATACTGGAAGCCGTGGGACTCTATGAGCTGTCCCAGGCTGAAGATGTAGATGGAGAGCAGCAGGGGTCCAATAACTGAGCCTTGGGGGACACCGACAGGGGGTGAGATGAGGAGGTGGTGTGTGAGTGGGAGACGCTGAAAGTTCGGTCAGTAAGGTATGAAGAGATCCAAGATAGGGCCAAGTCTGTGATGCCCAGAGAGGAATAGGAGGGAGTGGTCCACTGTGTCGAAGGCAGAGGACAGGTCCGGGAGAAGGAGGACATCGCATCTTCAGTACCACTGGATCCTCCGATGCTGTAGATACTCTGCTTGTAACATTGGAGAGCGCACAGTTCATCCCCTTAGTCTAAGCTATAAATCGGGAATGCACAGTTTCCCAGGCAAATAGGAAGCCGGGAGGCAGCGGGGAGGGTGCTCCCAAAGAGACCACATTACAAAAATTCCTTTATATGTCACAGGAATACCTATTTAATGGAGAACTTTGTAAATCTTTGTATTTCTAGTGTGATCGACAATAAGAACTCCGGGCCGTGCGTGTTCTACCAGCGCCAGTTCTGGTCTTCAGTAAAGGTAAAGGCGACCATGTCATCTAGAAGCCTCGGAGTATGAGTGACTATCCCATGCTCTCGTGGTTCCCCAGACGCTCCTTTTGTGACTTGTGCTCGTCATATCCACGAAGTCGCCTTTCTCAGAAGAAAGGAATGAGATTTAATGGCAGTGTATGTATTTACAGGCCTTGTTTATCTGTCTCAGCTCCTAGGAAACTTCTTGAAGTGGTACGGAGTCCTCTCCAACAAGAGCCTACAGGAGCTGGCCATAGACGGGCTGCTGAACAGATATCTTCTCGTGGCTTTTCAGAATAATGAGAATGGAGGAGAGAGTATTTGGAAAGCGCAGAGAGTGAGTAGGATTATGCCTTTTTTTTTGGATTTCCAAACCCCGAGGGTTTTATCCATGCAGTTCCCCTCCACCAGTGCTGTCCATTCACAAGGGGATAATTGTCAGCAGATAGCTGTAATGTGATGTGAATGGGGCCTTACCGGATCCTTTCCTTTCCAATCATCTTCTGCTGGGACTGATCGGGCGCAGCGGTGGATCGGGGGCTGAGCGGGCGCAGCGGTGGATCGGGGGCACTTACCAAATGGCACTTGGAGGGATCACTCTCCTCAGCTTTCACGGATGAAGTGAAGCGGAGGGGAGTGGTCACCTACAGGTCACCTGCCCCAGATCCAATGTGATTGGAGGGATCGGTCACAAAGCCGATCTCTAATCAGAGCTGGGGGCGGGTGAAACAGAGATCACCCGGCTCCAGCCAATGATCGGTGCTACAGCTGCACTGATCATGACTGGATTTCAAGGTTTCAGCCATTTTCAATGGCTGAAACATCACAGTGGCTGTGATTGGCTGAGTGGTGTTCGTCAGCCAATCACAGCCTCCGTAGGTCCGGTCCGGGGGGAGACACCACCCCTCCTGAGGTCAAGCAGAGGTCCCCTCCTCCCCGCACACCGATCGCAGCCACCGGAGCCGCGATTTCGCCATGGGTACGTCATGGGTCGTTAAGTACTATGTCACCATGACGTACCCAGTACACCATGGGTCGTTAAGTGGTTAAAGATATTAAGGAATGCAGCTGCAGATGGCCCTTTTCTATATTTTTTTTACCCCCAAAATGCCGCGCCCCCCCCCCCCCTCCCTTTGCTACGCCACTGGTGTCATCAGACCAATGGGCCGACCACCATCTCCACCAACTCTCCTATACACAGGAGCGCCGGCTTATCTCTGGGAGAACATTACGATTGGGAGTCCGAAACTGGACATTCGAGATCACTTACACATAAGACCGTTGTTCCGACCTGTCGGGTTCAGCCAACCTTAATCTAATATGCACGGGGCCTTAAGGCAGAGATTCTCAATCTTCTGTTCTACTCAGGTCCCATAAACCGATCCATGGTGATGCCAGAACTTAAGAAAGCCAGTATTACCATGCAGCGCACGCATACCATCTAGCTGCACCAGATACCACAAAACCACAAGAAACGCCTCCAGAGTGGCTCCATGCACGGTTACATTTACACCCACAGCTCTGCTAGATGCACGATTACATTACGCATGCAGCTCTGCTACATGCACAGTTACATCTCACACGCACACACACGTACACGCACACCTATACACGCACACATGCATACATACATACACACACGTGCACACACACACACACACACACACTATATATATTACCACATCTTGTAGTTCCTGGTCGGAGGCTGCAGGAGTTGAGCAGCGGAGGGATTTTCCACTGAAAGGTCCTGAATGTCTCATGTGACCGGTGTCTAGCGCACTTGTTCCAGGACACACACGCTTTAGTCTTAATCTCCCGTCAGATGTTTTTGACCTCTACAAACACGTTGCTGCCTTTTTCCTCCCTTTCTTCTTTCCTTGGTTTTCAAGTCTCCTCACCCAGGACAACCCCCGCAGGTCTCCTTCCAGGACAGAAAACCCTTAAGGCAGTGTGGCAGATGTAATTTTTTTATGATTTGCTTCTCCAGGTGCTTGCGTGTTTTCCGAAGCAATGGTTCTCAAGCCTTAAAGGAAGTAAAACCATTCCACAACTCGAGAACTTTGCCCGGTATCTCACACATCAGGCCGGTGTCATCTACAGGCAGAATATAAGCGGGTCAGACGTGGAGAAGAGAAGTGCCAGGTGAGTGCCCTGCAAAAGGGGAAATCTCATCTCGTATGCTTATGGCATGTGCTTGGAGTATACCATAAATGTATCATGTAGTCCCACATTTATGCAGATATCAAGACTGACGTGCATCAGCGGTTGGGGGTCCCACTGAGACCCCACAGATTGGCAGAATGGAGGACTTTTATCCGTTAGAATGGAGCAACAGTTACATCCTCGACCGCCGCTCCATTCATTCTCAGTCGGGCTACCGAGTCACACACATGGCTTTGTCATTGTTGTGTTTAACTTGCCATTTCAGTTTCTAACAGAGATAACATTCCCCATTCTTTAAGTGCACGTCCCAGAAATTAGACCCCCCCCAGAAATCGGCAAATTATCACCTATCCCATGGATAAGTGATAGCTTGTTTATGTTGCACAACCCCTTGTGTCACACATAATAGTTAATAAATAACATTTCTTTGTCGCTCCTTATTGGGAGACCCAGACAATTGGGTGTATAGCTTATGCCTCCGGAGGCCACACAAAGTATTACACTAAAAGTGTAAAGCCCCTCCCCTTCAGCCTATACACCCCCCCGTACTGCTACGGGCTCATCAGTTTTTATGCTTTGTGCGAAGGAGGTCAGACATGCACGCATAGCTCCACAGCTTAGTCAGCAGCAGCTGCTGACTATGTCGGATGGAAGAAAAGAGGGCCCATAACAGGGCCCCCAGCATGCTCCCTTCTCACCCCACTCTTGTCGGCGGTGTTGTTAAGGTTGAGGTATCCATTGCGGGTACGGAGGCTGGAGCCCACATGCTGCTTTCCTTCCCCATCCCTCAATTAGGGCTCTGGGTGAAGTGGGATCCTTTCGGTCTCCAGGCACAGGAGACCGTGCTCCATCCACAGCTCCTGAGGACCATGCTGGATAGGAGCCGAGTATCGTTCAGGGACATGGCCCTGCTACTTTGAGGTACTCTGTGTCCCCGTGGGGACCGCGCACAGCAACACTCCAGCATTGCTGGGTGTGCTAGTGCACCGGGGACAGCAGCGCTGACTGCGTTTGTGCCATTACACACTTCAGCGTCGCTGAGTGTGTTCGTGTAGGGGGACTGCCGCGCTGACCGCCGCTGCCATGGTTATCACTACGGCGCGGCTGGGACTGTTAGTGCGCCGGGGACTTCCGCGCCGACCGCGCTTATACGGCGGCCGCGCTTATAACTCGAGTCCCCGGCTTTTGCGGCCTAGTCTCGTTTTCTTCCCGCCCCCAGCCCTGCCAGTCAGGGGAAGGGCGGGACGCTGTACAGGACGGCAGCACTGAGGGCTGGAGCATGCTTTGCATACTCCACCCCCCTCACTCTGCACAGTGGGGCACCAGTTCCCGCACTTTTCTGGGTCACGCCCACGGCTCCCTCCTCTCCTCAGGACGCCGGCAGCCATTCCTCTCAGCTCTGCTAACGCTGGAGAGGAGAGACAAGCTCAGGGAGACCCAGGCAGGATTTCTGGTGCCCACACAACCGCTTTGCGCGGGCGGTAAGCTGCACCTGTGGTGCTGGCCCCACTAGTGCAGAAGTGTACTTATAGATTACATGATTATAGACTATACTTTACACTGTATGGTGCACGGTTGTTTTTGGCTATATACCCTCCTGTATTGCTCAGAGGAGACAACAGCATGTCGTCCACAAATAGCAAGGGTGCCAAAGCACAGACTTACTATGCTGCCTGTGCAGCATGTACGGCTATACTGCCGGCAGGTTCCACTGACCCTCATTGTGTGCAATGCTCAGCCCCTGTGGCACTTTCTCAGCCGGAGCCTCTGCTAAGGGCGGCCCAGGGAGAACCACCTGTTAACACTGTCCAGGTGACAGGGACGGAGTTTGCAGTTTTTACTGAAAGACTTTCTGAGACTATGGCTAAGATATTAGAAGCCTTGCAGTCCAGGCCGGCATCTCAAGCCAGGGGCACTGTGGAATCATTGCCCCCTGGTCCCCCTCAGTTGGAACAGCAATGTCCTCCCGGGGTGTCTCATGGATCCCAGGGTGAGGTCTCTGACACGGACCGCAGCCCCAGACCGATTAAGCGAGCTCGCTATGATATCCCCTCGACATCATCACAATGTTCAGGGTCTCAGCGAGAGAACTCTCTGTAGGATGAAGCGGAGGTAGCTGATCAGGATTCTGATCCTGAAGCCGCTCTCAACCTTGATACTCCTGATGGGGACGCCATAGTGAATGATCTTATTGCGTCCATCAATGAAATGTTGGATATTTCTTCAGCGCTCTATTGGGAGACCCAGACGATTGGGGTATAGCTACTGCCCTCTGGAGGCCACACAAAGCACTACATTAAAAGTGCAAGGCCCCTCCCCCTCTGGCTATACCCCCCCCGTGGTATCACGGGTTCTCCAGTTTTAGCTTTGTGTGCGAAGGAGGTCAGACATTCCATGCATAGCTCCACAGATTTTAGTCAGCAGTAGCTGCTGACTATTTCGGATGGAAGAAAAGAGGACACATATAGTGTCCCCAGCATGCTCCCTTCTCACCCCTGGATGGTGTTGTAAGGTTGAGGTACCTATTGCTGGTACAGGGCTGGAGCCTGACATGCTGTTTTCCTTCCACATCCCCTGGTAGGGCTCTGTGGAAGTGGGATCCTGCCGGCCTCTCAGCTCTGACGCCGGGCTCCATCCACAGACCCATTAGAACCTGATGGATACGGAGCAGGAGTACGATCAGGGACAGGCCCTGCATCATACAGGTACTCTGTGTCCCCGGCAGGCACAGACACACTCCGGGCTGGCTGGGTGTTGTAGTGCGCCGGGGACCGCAACGTTGGAGTTAGTGTCCCTACAGATTACTGGGGGATTTTTTGTGTATGGGAACGCAGCGCCGACCCCCTCTGGACCGGGCGGCGCTGCTGTGACTTGTGGTGCGCCGGGGATCCGCCGTCCGCGCTTTTACGGCGGCGGCGGTTATAAATTGAGTCCCCGGCTTTTTGGGCCTAGGACGCCGGCAGCTCCGATTCGTTCCCGCCCCCACCCTGTCATTCAGGGTAGGGGAGAGACGCTGTTCGCTAGCAGCGACGAGGGCTGGAGCCTGATTTACATGCTCCAGCCCTCACACTAGGCACAGAGGGAAGCAGGCTTCCCGCACTTAGTCAGGAACGCCCAGGGCCCGCCCCCCTTCTCTCTCAGGACGCCGGCAGCCATTACATGCATGTCTGGCTGGAGGAAGGACGCAAGGCTCTGGGAGACCTGGACTAGGGGCTATCTGGCGACCACACACCCGCTTTTTAAGCGGGCGGTAAGCGATTTTTCTGTGCTGGTCCCTCTAGTGCCTCACGGTGTATCGGTGTACTGTGTAGGATATAGAGAGATTGTATTTCTTGCACTGTGAGGTCGCTTCTGGCTGCATATCCCAGATCCCTCTGTGGAAGCAACAACATGCCATCCTCAAAACGCAAGGCTGCCAAGGCTAGGGCTGTGTATACTGCGTGTGCTGCATGTGGGGCTAATCTACCAGCAGGCTCCGATGACCCCCATTGTGTGCAATGCTCCGACCCGGTGCTGCTTCGCCAGCCGGAGTCAGGAGAGGTAGTGACCCAGGCTGAGACGCTTGTAAGTTCTGCCCCGGTGACAGGGACAGACTTTGCAGTTTTTGCTGATAATATGTCTGTGACTATGGCAAAAATCCTTGAAACCTTGCAATCTATGCATGGGGCTCAGTCTTTGGGCACGGCGAGGCCTCTGTCCTCAGGTCCCCCTCACTTGGAATTAATCCAGCCCACAGGGGGGTCCCCGGCTTCACAGGCCGAGGATTATGACTCAGATGATAGCCCCAGCCACCCTAAGCGAGCTCGCTGGGAAAGACCCTCGACGTCATCACACTGCTCAGGGTCTCAGCGCAATCAGTCTCCCTGTGATGTGTCTGAGGAGAGTGATCAGGAATCCATTCCTGGAACCCCTCTCAACCTGGATACCCCTGATGGGGATGCCATGGTAAACGACCTTATCTCAGCCATCAATAGGCTGTTGGATATTTCTCCCCCAGCCCCTTCAGCAGAAGAGGCGGCTGCGGAGCAGGAGAAGTTTCGTTTCCTTTATCCCAAGCGTAAATTGAGTGCTTTGTTGGATCACTCTGACTTCAGAGAATCAATCCAGAAGCACGACGCTCACCCAGAAAGGCGTTTCTCTAAACGATCTAAAGATACGCGTTTCCCTTTCCCCCCTGAGGTGGTCAAGCGCTGGACACAGTGTCCAAAGGTAGACCCCCCGATTTCCAAACTCGCAGCTAGGTCCATAGTTGCAGTGGAGGATGGCGCTTCACTTAAAGATGCCAATGACAGACAGATGGACCTTTGGTTAAAATCTGTCTATGAAGCTATCGGCGCGTCGTTTGCTCCGGCATTCGCAGCCGTATGGGCACTCCAGGCTATTTCAGCTGGCTTAGCAAAAGTGGATGCTATCATACATCCAGCAGTGCCGCAAGTGGCGCACCTTACCACGCAGATGTCGGCGTTTGCGTCTTACGCTATCAATGCGGTCCTAGAATCTACCAGTCGCACCTCAATGGCGTCCGCCAATTCGGTAGTTTTGCGCAGAGCCTTGTGGTTAAAGGACTGGAAAGCAGATGCTGGTTCCAAAAAATGTTTAACCAGTTTGCCTTTATCTAGAGATAGACTGTTTGGCGAGCCATTGGCTGACATCATTAAGCAGTCCAAGGGTAAAGACTCCTCTTTACCACAACCCAGAACAACCAAACCTCAGCAGAAAAAGTGGCAGCAGAGGTTTCAGTCCTTTCGAGGTTCGGGCAAGACACCATTTACCTCGTCCAAAAGGACTCAGAGGACGCAAAGAAACTCTGATTCGTGGCGGGCTCACACGCGCCCCAAGAAAGCAAATGGAGGTACCGCTTCCAAAGCGGCTACCTCATGACTTCCAGCCCCCTCCCTCCGCATCGCCGGTCGGGGGCAGGCTCTCCCGCTTTTCCGGCGTTTGGATGTCACAGGTCAAAGACCGGTGGGTGACGGACATTTTGTCTCGCGGGTACAGAATCGAGTTCAATTCTCGTCCTCCAGCTCGGTTCTTCAGAACCTCCCCACATCCAGACCGAGCAGATGCTCTGCTGCAGGCGGTGGACTCCCTAAGAGCGGAAGGAGTGGTGATCCCAGTCCCTCCTCAGGAACAAGGGCAAGGGTTTTACTCCAATCTCTTTGTGGTTCCAAAAAAGGACGGCTCGTTCCGTCCTGTTCTGGACCTAAAACGGCTCAACAAACATGTGCACGCCAGGAGGTTCCGGATGGAAACCCTGCGTTCTGTCATTGCCTCAATGTCCAGAGGAGACTTCCTTGCCTCAATAGACATCAAAGATGCTTATCTCCACGTGCCAATTGCTACAGAACATCAACGTTTTCTACGTTTTGTGATAGGAGACGACCATTTTCAGTTCGTAGCTCTGCCATTTGGTCTGGCGACAGCCCCACGGGTCTTCACCAAGGTCATGGCGGCGGTGGTAGCAGTCTTGCACTCTCAGGGACACTCGGTGATCCCTTACCTAGACGATTTATTGGTCAAAGCTCCCTCTCAAGAGGCATGTCAGCACAGCCTGAATGCTACGCTGGAGACTCTACAGTCTTTCGGATGGATCATCAACTTTCCAAAGTCGATCCTATCACCGACTCAATCACTAACGTATCTTGGCATGGAGTTTCATACTCTAGCAGCGATAGTGAAGTTTCCGCTGAACAAGCAGCGGTCACTACAGACAGGGGTGCAATCTCTCCTGCAGGGCCAGTTGCATCCCTTGCGGCGCCTCATGCATTTCCTAGGGAAGATGGTGGCAGCCATGGAAGCAGTTCCCTTTGCGCAGTTTCATCTGCGCCCACTTCAATGGGACATTCTCCGCCAATGGGACGGGAAGTCAACGTCCCTGGACAGGAAAGTCTCGCTTTCCCAGACGGCCAAGGACTCTCTACAATGGTGGCTCCTTCCCACCTCATTGTCTCAGGGAAGATCCTTCCTGCCCCCATCCTGGGCAGTAGTCACGACAGATGCGAGTCTGTCAGGGTGGGGAGCAGTGTTTCTCCACCACAGGGCTCAGGGGACGTGGACTCCCCAGGAGTCCACCCTTCAGATCAATGTTCTGGAGATCAGGGCAGTGTATCTTGCTCTACTGGCCTTCCAACAGTGGCTGGAAGGAAAGCAGATCCGAATCCAATCGGACAACTCCACAGCGGTGGCATACATCAACCACCAAGGAGGGACGCGCAGTCGGCAAGCCTTCCAAGAAGTCCGGCGCATTCTAATGTGGGTGGAGGACAGAGCATCCACCATATCCGCGGTTCACATCCCAGGCGTAGAAAACTGGGAAGCAGACTTCCTCAGTCGCCAGGGCATGGACGCAGGGGAATGGTCCCTTCACCCGGACGTGTTTCAGGAAATCTGTCGCCGCTGGGGAGTGCCGGACGTCGACCTAATGGCATCCCGGCACAACAACAAGGTCCCGGCATTCATGGCGAGGTCGCGCGATCAAAGAGCTCTGGCGGCAGACGCCTTGGTTCAAGATTGGTCGCAGTTTCAGCTCCCATACGTGTTTCCGCCTCTGGCGCTCTTGCCCAGAGTGCTACGCAAGATCAGATCCGAGTGCAGCCGCATCATACTCGTCGCTCCAGACTGGCCGAGGAGGTCGTGGTATCCGGATCTGTGGCATCTCACGATCGGTCGACCGTGGTCACTGCCAGACCGACCAGACTTACTGTCCCAAGGGCCGTTTTTCCATCAGAATTCTGCGGCCCTGAACCTGACTGTGTGGCCATTGAGTCCTGGATCCTAGCATCTGCAGGATTATCTCAAGGAGTCGTTGCCACAATGAGACAAGCTAGAAAGTCGAATTCGGCTAAGATCTACCACAGAACGTGGAAGATTTTCTTATCCTGGTGCTCTGCTCAGGGAGTGTCTCCCTGGCCATTTGCATTGCCCAAGTTTCTTTCCTTCCTGCAATCGGGGTTAGAAAAGGGCTTGTCGCTCAGCTCCCTTAAAGGGCAAGTTTCGGCACTATCCGTGTTTTTTCAGAAGCGTCTAGCACGTCTTTCTAAGGTGCGCACGTTCCTGCAGGGGGTCTGTCATATTGTGCCCCCGTACAAGCGGCCGTTAGATCCATGGGATCTGAACAGGGTACTAGTTACTCTCCAGAAGCCGCCCTTCGAGCCTCTGAAGGAAGTTTCCTTTTCTCGGCTGTCACAGAAAGTGGCGTTTCTTGTTGCGATCACATCGCTTCGGCGAGTGTCTGAGCTGGCAGCTCTGTCATCCAAGGCTCCCTTCCTGGTGTTCCACCAGGACAAGGTAGTGCTGCGCCCTATTCCGGAGTTTCTCCCTAAGGTCGTATCCTCTTTTCATCTTAATCAGGATATATCCTTGCCTTCTTTTTGTCCTCATCCGGTTCACCGGTATGAAAAGGACTTACGTTTGCTAGATCTGGTGAGAGCACTCAGAATCTACATTTCCCGCACGGCGCCCATGCGCCGTGCCGATGCACTTTTTGTCCTTGTCGCTGGTCCGCGCAAGGGGTTGCAGGCTTCTAAAGCCACCCTGGCTCGATGGATCAAAGAACCAATTCTAGAGGCCTACCGTTCTGCGGGGCTTCCGGTTCCTTCAGGGCTAAAAGCCCACTCAACCAGAGCCGTGGGTGCGTCCTGGGCATTACGTCACCAGGCTTCGGCTCAACAAGTGTGCCAGGCAGCTACCTGGTCCAGTCTGCACACTTTCACCAAGCATTATCAGGTGCATACCTATGCTTCGGCGGATGCCAGCCTAGGTAGAAGAGTCCTGCAGGCGGCAGTGACACCCCCGTAGGGGAGGGCTGTTTTGCAGCTCTAACATGAGGTATTTCTTTACCCACCCAGGGACAGCTTTTGGACGTCCCAATCGTCTGGGTCTCCCAATAGAGCGCTGAAGAAGAAGGGAATTTTGTTACTTACCGTAAATTCCTTTTCTTCTAGCTCTTATTGGGAGACCCAGCACCCGCCCTGTTGTCCTTCGGGATGTTTTTTTGTTGTTTGCGGGTACACATGTTGTTCATGTTGAACGGTTTTTCAGTTCTCCGATGTTATTCGGAGTTAATTTGTTTAAACCAGTTATTGGCTTCCTCCTTCTTGCTTTGGCACTAAAACTGGAGAACCCGTGATACCACGGGGGTGGTATAGCCAGAGGGGGAGGGGCCTTGCACTTTTAATGTAGTGCTTTGTGTGGCCTCCAGAGGGCAGTAGCTATACCCCAATCGTCTGGGTCTCCCAATAAGAGCTAGAAGAAAAGGAATTTACGGTAAGTAACAAAATTCCCTTCTTCTCCTTCAGCTCCTCCAGTGGAGGAGTCAGCTTCTCAGCAGGAGAAATTCCGTTTCAGGTTTCCCAAGCGTACAAAGAGTATGTTTCTGGACCACTCTGACTTCAGAGAGGCAGTCCAGAAACACCGAGCTTGTCCAGATAAGCGTTTTTCCAAGCGCCTTAAGGATACACGTTACCCTTTCCCCCCTGACGTGGTCAAGGGCTGGACTCCGTGTCCCAAGGTGGATCCTCCAATCTCCAGACTTGCGGCTAGATCCATAGTTGCAGTGGAAGATGGAGCTTCACTCAAGGATGCCACTGACAGACAGATGGAGCTCTGGTTGAAATCCATCTATGAAGCTATCGGCGCGTCTTTTGCTCCAGCATTCGCAGCCGTATGGGCACTCCAAGCTATCTTAGCTGGTCAGGCGCAAATTGACGCACTCACACGTACGTCTGCGCCGCAGGTGGCGTCTATAACCTCTCAAACGTCGGCATTTGCGTCCTACGCTATTAATGCTGTCCTGGACTCTGCGAGCCGTACGGCGGTTGCAGCCGACAATTCGGTGGCAATACGCAGGGCCTTGTGGCTGCGGGAATGGAAGGCAGATTCGGCTTCCAAAAAGTGCTTAACTGGATTGCCATTTTCTGGCGACCGTTTGTTTGGTGAGAGATTGGATGAAATCATCAAACAATCCAAGGGAAAGGAAACATCCTTACCCCAGGCCAAACCAAAAACACCCTGTCACAAACCACCGGGGGGGTCACTCAGAAATCCCCCGCGCTGGCTACCAGTACGTCACAATCGGGGGGTAACAAGTGGGGGTCACCCCTCCTTTATACCTCCCGACCGACAGACAGAGCACGTGACGCGCTCTCTAGCGCCCCTCTTATAGTCAGGCCAATTATGGAATTGCCCGACAATAAGCAAGGAGGCCGCTATACTACTTATGCCGATTATTGAAGGGTCCCCGGTGAGAGTAGGGTATATATTCCCCCGACCTCCGCGGGCGGAATATATAATATCTTCCCTAATCTCACTGGCCTCCCCACAATAATCCTTGGCACAACTCGCTGCCACCAACCGCTTCACGGTAACTATTAGCCGAACACACAGACGTGGGATTCAAGATCGAGATAACAGAACAGCCCAAGATTAATTATATAATTTAATCAGCCTAAAGCACACTAGAAACTACAATATATACAATAGGGAATCTACAGAATATACATATGTCAGAGTACAGTTACAGATAAAGCATGGTTTACAAACAGGTATGCAATTCAATCAGTTACCTTGTGCGTCTGGCCACAGGGGGGCGCTGTAGACCAGGTTTCTAGGAACTCCCACAGATGTTTCCTGCACGTGACCCCCAGCGAAAGAACACTGGAAAATGGCCGAAGTAGGGTTATCAACCTGGGCAAATCCAGGTCCCCTCCTACCTTAGTGACCTCAGAGGGAGCACTGCTCCACCCCTGGCTGGAGTTATGGACAATCCACAACATGGAATATGGGCCATAACTTTGCCTGGGAGCGTCGTAGGCGGACGCCAATGCTCTCATTGTGACAGTTATGAATTTAGCTACAGAATGAGAGGACTCATGACTCGTCTACTAGTTCCACATTGGCTGATATCACGCCTGGGGTATTTCCCAAGCTCCCGCTCCCATAAAAAGGGTGTGCCAGCATCGTCCGCATGCGGAGACACCATTTTTATGGTTGCCATATTTATCGGAAATATGGCTTGCGAGATATGAACCATTTTTTACTGGAGTCGTTCTGTCTGGATACTTCCAAGCTTGCTAATGAGATAGCAGCTCCTACCACAGGGTCACGGCAGGGAGTCATCCTGTGTCCATTGTTCCCACATCATCTCATCTCCATATCACAGGAGATGGCCATGGAGGTGTAACACCTTCACAGATGCTGGACATTGAGAACAAGAAGGGAGGGGGGCACTGCCAGGGAGTGATGAGCGATTATGACTGGAAGTCATAATTCATCTTCATATCCCGGGATTTGCCTCACACCTCCCCCCTTTTGAGGGCGCTAGGGGGCAGCACACTCCGGTGTTCCCCCGTGCGCCCGTCCGCGACCTCTCCTTGTCGGGACAGCCCGTCTGCGTTACCGTGGTCACGGCCCCTTTTGTGGCGAATGGTGAAGTTGTATTGCTGGAGCGCAAGGCTCCATCGCAACAATCGCCCATTCGTCCCAGAGACGGTGTGCAACCAGCTGAGGGGATTGTGGTCCGTCTCCACGATGAAGTGGCGCCCGTATAGATAGGGTTGCAGACGCTGCAGGGCCCACACTATGGCCAGGCACTCCTTCTCCATCGTGGAATAGGCCACTTCCCTTGGTAACAGCTTCCTGCTCAGGTACAAGACTGGGTGCTCTTGGCTCGCAGAGTCCACCTGGCTGAGCACCGCACCGAGGCCGAAGTCACTGGCGTCGGTCTGTACTACAAACGGCCGCGTGAAGTCGGCTGCCTGTAGCACGGGCGGGCTGGACAGGGCGTCCTTTAGGGCCTGGAAGGCTGTCTCGCAGTCCATTGTCCAATCGACTGCAGAGGGCAGCTTCTTCTTGGTGAGGTCCGTCAAGGGCTTTGCCAGGCTACTATAGCGTGGAACAAACCTCCTATAGTACCCGGCGGTCCCTAAGAAGGACATCACCTGCTTCTTGGTCCTGGGGGTGGGCCAGGATGCGATGGCCTCCACTTTCTCAGGCTCGGGCTTCAGTGTTCTCCCGCCTACCCGGTGACCGAGGTACTGGACCTCGCTCATGGCCAGCTGACACTTTCCCGGCTTGATGGTCAAACCTGCCCGGTGGATCCGCCTGAGCACCTGTGCTAGATGCTCTAGGTGGTCCTCCCAGGTGGAACTGAAGACGGCAATGTCATCCAGGTACGCGGCCGCGTACCCTTCAAGTCCCTTGAGCAGGGTGTTGACCATCCGCTGGAAAGTGGCAGGGGCATTCCTCATCCCGAATGGCATCACCGTGGACTCGTATAGTCCAAATGGGGTAATAAAGGCAGAGCGTTCCCTGGCCTTGCGAGTCAGGGGGATCTGCCAATATCCCCGGCTCAGGTCCATGATGGTCAGGTACTGAGCCCCGGCCAACTGATCGAGCAGGTCATCGATGCGTGGCATTGGGTACGCATCGGCGACCGTGACAGCATTGAGCCCCCTGTAGTCCACGCAGAACCGAGTGGTTCTGTCCTTCTTAGGGACGAGGACTACAGGCGAGGCCCAAGCGCTGTTGGATGCCTGGATCACCCCCAGCTTCAGCATCTCGTCAATCTCCTGGCGCATGTGTTGCTGCACCTCCAGGGAGACCCGATATGCTGAACGCCGGATCGGGGGATGATCCCCAGTGTCCACGTGATGGACAGCCAAGCCAGTCCTTCCGGGCTGGTTGGTAAACAGCCCCCGGAAGGGGTGTAGGGTGGCCCACAGCTGGGACCGTTGGTCCTCCAAGAGCTGGTGGCCAACCTCCACATCCTCAATGGATCCGCCTGCCCTAACCTGGGCTAGCATATCCAAGAGGGTTTCCGCTTCTCCCTCCTCGGGCAGGTTGCACACGGGGAGCGCACATGCCTCCCGCTCATGATGTGCCTTCATCATGTTCACATGGAAGGGCTTCCGCCTTCCACGGGCAGGGTCCAGGGTGACCAGGTACGTCACAGGGTTGAGCTGCTGGTACACGAGGTATGGGCCTTCCCAGGCTGCCTGAAGCTTGTCCTGTGGTACGGGGACCAGTACCCACACCTTTTGACCCACTTGGTAGGTCCTCTCACAAGCGTTCTGGTCGTACCACCGCTTCTGATCGGCCTGGGCTTGAGCCATATTGTCGTGTACCAGTTGCGTCAAGGCCTGCATTTTGTCCCGGAAGCGCATGACATACTCGATAACCGACACTCCAGGGGTGGCCAAATCCCCTTCCCAAGCCTCTTTCACCAGAGCCAGGGGGCCCCGCACACGTCGCCCGTACAGGAGCTCAAACGGTGAGAATCCTGTTGAGGCCTGTGGAACCTCCCGGTAAGCAAATAACAGGTGTGGGAGATACCGCTCCCAGTCACGCCCATGGGAGTCGACCAACATCTTAAGCATCTGCTTTAAGGTGCCATTGAACCGCTCGCACAGGCCATTAGTCTGTGGATGGTACGGGCTGGCCACCAGATGTCGCACCTGGACTTGCTTACAGAGGGCCTCCATCAGCTGGGACATGAATTGGGTCCCCCGGTCAGTGAGCATTTCCTGGGGAAAACCCACTCGGGAGAAAATCTCCAGCAATGCGGTGGCCACCTTGTCAGCCCGAATGGACGACAAGGCCACTGCTTCTGGGTACCGGGTGGCATAGTCCACTACCGTCAGTATGAAGCGTTTCCCGGAGCTGCTGGGGATGGCCAGCGGGCCGACCAGATCCACAGCCACCCTCCTGAAAGGCTCATCGATGATGGGCAGAGATACCAGTGGGGCTTTGGGGCGTGGCCCCGCCTTCCCCACTCTCTGACAGGTTTCACACGAACGGCAGTAGGCAGCCACATCGGCCCCCATTTTTGGCCAGTAGAAATGCTGGTTTAACCTGGCCTTGGTCTTAGCGATCCCTAGGTGTCCGGCCATCGGAATCTCATGTGCGATCCGCAACAACTCCGTCCGGAACGGATAGGGTACCACCAACTGTCGGTCCCTGGGCCACGCCTCCGGTGAACCCTGCTGGACCGTGGCCCGGTACAGCCGTCCTTGGTCCCAGACCACTCGCTCCGGGTCCGAGTCCGAGGGAGGCTGTGCCGCCTGCTCCTTAAGAGCTTTCAGGCTGTCGTCAGCTTCTAACGCTGCCTGAAACCCCGGACTAGATGTGGCCAGAATCGACGAGACTGTCACATCTTCGGTCAGTACCCCGGGACCTGTGTCCTGGCCTCCACCTGACTCGGCTGCCACTTGGTCAGAAGGGGAAGAGCTATCGGACCTCCGGGAGGCCCCTTGGCTTCCAGCACTCCCACTGCGGGTGACAGCGGCCACAGCCGCTGCGACCGTGGGTCGTGCCTGCTCCTCCTCCGTTCCTGACCAAGTCGCCGGTTCAGGCAGACCGACCTGGCTTCCTGACACCCCGGTTGTGGGGGAACCATGCACCGAGATCTTACCTGGGAGCACTTCCGCTCCTGGACCGGCCCCAATCTCACCTGCCTGTTCCCCTCCTGCAGCAACAGAACCCCGCTGTGAAATCTCTGGGGACCCCACATTTGCTGTGGTAGCCCCCACCCCACACACTGGTCCTCCCCCTGCAGCACCCTGCTCTCTGCTTATCCCTGCAGAGGGCAACCGATCCCAGCTCACTGGCTGGTTACTTGTAGAGGCATTGTCACACCTTTCTCTGACCCCCTCCCCTGTCACAGCTGCAGCTGAGTGTGTGTCTATGGTGTCTATGCAAGCAGAAATATCAGAGTTCACTCCCTCCTCCCTTACATCATTCATAGATAACACATTAACATTGTTAGGAGTCATGTCAGTACGGGCTGAAGGTTCAGCCCTTGGGGGGGGCCCAAACTGGGAGGTTATCTGCCCCAAATCTGTCCCAAGTAGCACGTTTGCAGGGATCCGATCAGTTACCCCCACCTCCCTCACCCCACGCCCTGCGCCCCAGTCCACATAAATGTCAGCAACAGGCAGCGCCGGGTCAATGCCTCCAATCCCGGAGACAGCGAGGGTTTTTCCCGGGATCAAGTCTTGGGGGGACACCATCTCAGGCCGCACCAGAGTCACCTCCGAGGCGCTGTCTCGCAGTCCCATGGTCACAGACCGGCCGACGGTGACAGGTTGGAAGCTGTCCAGGGACCTACCACCACCCCCACCCACACAATACACCTTGGGCGGCCCTTGGGACGGGGACGGAGCCGGGGCCTTGGGACGCTGAGGGCACATGGCCTTGAAGTGTCCAGGTAGGTTGCACTGGTGGCACCGTCTTGGCTCTGCCACGGGCCTGGAGAGGGGAGTTGAGGGGGACACCCCCTGCAGTCTAGGGGCAGGTGGGGCAGTCGCAGAGTTCATCTTACCCCCTCTCCAGGTGCTGCTGGTGGCTGCTCTCCTGGCTTCAGGAGCCCGATTGTTGGTGTAGTCATCGGCCAGGGCAGCTGTAGCCGTGGACCCCTTTGGCTTCTGGTCTCGGATGAACTGGCGGAGATCCTCAGGGCAGTTCCACAAGAGTTGCTCCGTGATGACCAAGTCCAGGATCTCTGGTCCGGTGGAAAGCTGCAGGCCTTGGGTCCAGTGGTCGGCAGCTCGGGCAAGTGCCCGCCGGTGGTCAGCCCAGGAGTCCTTTGGTCCCTTCTGCAGGGTCCGGAACTTCTTGCGGTAGGACTCCGGAGTGAGGTTGTACTGTTGGATCAGGGCCCGCTTGATGGTGTCGTAGCCCTGATCTGCCTCAGCAGGCAAGTCCCCAAGGATATCCAGGGCCTTACCCCTTAAACGGGGGGTCAGGTATTTGGCCCACTGGTCCTTGTCCAGATGGTGCTGCAGGCAAGTCCGTTCAAAAGCAGTCAAGAAAGAGTCCAAGTCTCCATCCTTCTCCAGCACTGGGAAGTCCTCAACACGGACCTTTGGAAGTTTGGTGTCTCGAAGGTCACGTGTGGCTGATGAGGGCTGGAGCTTGGCTAGATGCAGCTGGTAGTCACGGTCTGCCTGTCGCTCCGCAGCCTCACGCTCTGCCTGGCGCTCTTCACGCGCTGCTTGCCGCTCCGCAGCCTCAGCATCACGCGCTGCCTGCCGCTCTGCCCTGCGCTCTGCCAGGAGTTCCTTGTAGCCCTCCTGGTCTCCAGCCTGGAGAAGGGCCATAGCCATTTGAAGAAGGCTATCCGAGCCTCCCAGGCTCGGTGGAATGGCACGTGGTGATCTGCGGCCCGCTGCGGAGCCTGGTGATTCACTGTCCATTTCAGAGCGGAGGACTGGCATCTGGCTCGTTGAGGACCCTTGGGCGAGCTCCTCCTCATCTTGTCCAGCAGTGCCAGGTTGTGCAATGTCCTCTGCAGAGCTGTTCTCTGGCGTCGAGCTCCTGGAGGACTCGTGGGCAATCTCCTCATTACTGTCCACAGCACCGTCCTCCCTCTCTTCGGCTCGTGCCTTAGCATTGGCCAGTTGCATAGCTCTGCTCCTGGTGCCATCAGCCATTCTTGCAGACTTTTGGTCACTGACACAGAACTGACACCTGATGCCTCCACACACCTTACAGTATCTGCACTCTGACACTCTAGTGTTGAGCTGGTCTGAAGACCCCAGCAGCCACAGCTGCTGCAGGCAGTCTTTAGTGTCTGCGAGTATGGGTCTCACACTCACACACACTATTATCTCGATCCCACCGCTATGCCACCAATATGTCACAAACCACCGGGGGGGTCACTCAGAAATCCCCCGCGCTGGCTACCAGTACGTCACAATCGGGGGGTAACAAGTGGGGGTCACCCCTCCTTTATACCTCCCGACCGACAGACAGCGCACGTGACGCGCTCTCTAGCGCCCCTCTTATAGTCAGGCCAATTATGGAATTGCCCGACAATAAGCAAGGAGGCCGCTATACTACTTATGCCGATTATTGAAGGGTCCCCGGTGAGAGTAGGGTATATATTCCCCCGACCTCCGCGGGCGGAATATATAATATCTTCCCTAATCTCACTGGCCTCCCCACAATAATCCTTGGCACAACTCGCTGCCACCAACCGCTTCACGGTAACTATTAGCCGAACACACAGACGTGGGATTCAAGATCGAGATAACAGAACAGCCCAAGATTAATTATATAATTTAATCAGCCTAAAGCACACTAGAAACTACAATATATACAATAGGGAATCTACAGAATATACATATGTCAGAGTACAGTTACAGATAAAGCATGGTTTACAAACAGGTATGCAATTCAATCAGTTACCTTGTGCGTCTGGCCACAGGGGGGCGCTGTAGACCAGGTTTCTAGGAACTCCCACAGATGTTTCCTGCACGTGACCCCCAGCGAAAGAACACTGGAAAATGGCCGAAGTAGGGTTATCAACCTGGGCAAATCCAGGTCCCCTCCTACCTTAGTGACCTCAGAGGGAGCACTGCTCCACCCCTGGCTGGAGTTATGGACAATCCACAACATGGAATATGGGCCATAACTTTGCCTGGGAGCGTCGTAGGCGGACGCCAATGCTCTCATTGTGACAGTTATGAATTTAGCTACAGAATGAGAGGACTCATGACTCGTCTACTAGTTCCACATTGGCTGATATCACGCCTGGGGTATTTCCCAAGCTCCCGCTCCCATAAAAAGGGTGTGCCAGCATCGTCCGCATGCGGAGACACCATTTTTATGGTTGCCATATTTATCGGAAATATGGCTTGCGAGATATGAACCATTTTTTACTGGAGTCGTTCTGTCTGGATACTTCCAAGCTTGCTAATGAGATAGCAGCTCCTACCACAGGGTCACGGCAGGGAGTCATCCTGTGTCCATTGTTCCCACATCATCTCATCTCCATATCACAGGAGATGGCCATGGAGGTGTAACACCTTCACAGATGCTGGACATTGAGAACAAGAAGGGAGGGGGGCACTGCCAGGGAGTGATGAGCGATTATGACTGGAAGTCATAATTCATCTTCATATCCCGGGATTTGCCTCACACACCCCAACAGAGGAGGGGACAGTCGAGGTTTCGGTCCTTTCGGGGTGCGGGCAGGTCCCAATTCTCCTCGTCCAAAAGGCCTCAGAAGGATCAGAGGAACTCCGACGCATGGCGGTCTAAATCACGCCCTAAAAAGGCCGCCAGAGGTGCCGCTACTAAGGCGGCTTCCTCATGACTTACGGCCTCCTCACACCGCATCCTCGGTCGGTGGCAGGCTCTCCCGCTTTTGCGACACCTGGCTGCCACAAGTAAAAGACCGTTGGGTGAGAGACCTTTTGTCTCACGGTTACAGGATAGAGTTCAGCTCTCGTCCTCCGTCTCGATTCTTCAGAACATCTACGCCTCCCGAGCGAGCCGAGGCTCTTCTGCAGGCGGTGGGCATTCTGAAGGCAGAAGGAGTGGTGGTCCCGGTTCCTCTTCAGCAACAGGGCCACGGTTTCTACTCCAACCTGTTTGTGGTTCCAAAGAAGGACGGGTCCTTCCGTCCTGTTTTGGACCTAAAACTGCTCAACAAACACGTAAGGACCAGGCGGTTCCGGATGGAATCCCTCCGCTCCGTCATCGCCTCAATGTCCCAAGGAGATTTCCTAGCATCGATCGATATCAAGGATGCTTATCTCCACGTACCAATTGCTCCAGAGCATCAGCGCTTCTTGCGCTTCGCCATAGGAGACGAACACCTTCAGTTCGCGGCACTGCCATTCGGCCTGGCGACAGCCCCAAGGGTTTTCACCAAGGTCATGGCCACAGTAGTTGCGGTCCTCCACTCTCAGGGTCACTCAGTGATACCTTACTTAGACGATCTGCTGGTCAAGGCACCCTCTCAAGAGGCATGCCAACACAGCCTCAACGTTACTCTGGAGATTCTCCAGAGTTTCGGGTGGATCATCAATTTTCCAAAGTCAAATCTGACACCGGTCCAATCGCTGACATATCTTGGCATGGAGTTTCATACTCTTCCAGCAATAGTGAAGCTTCCGCTGGACAAACAGCGTTCACTACAGACAGGGGTGCAATCTCTCCTTCAAGGTCGGTCACAACCCTTGAGGCGCCTCATGCACTTCCTGGGGAAGATGGTGGCAGCAATGGAAGCAGTCCCTTTCGCGCAGTTTCACCTGCGTCCACTTCAATGGGACATCCTACGCAAGTGGGACAGGATGCCGACGTCCCTAGACAGGAACGTTTCCCTCTCTCAGGCAACCAAAGCTTCCCTTCGGTGGTGGCTTCTTCCCACTTCATTATCGAAGGGGAAATCCTTCCTACCCCCGTCCTGGGCGGTGGTCACGACGGACGCGAGTCTGTCAGGGTGGGGAGCAGTTTTTCTCCACCACAGGGCTCAGGGTACGTGGACTCAGCAAGAGTCCTCACTTCAGATCAATGTTCTGGAGATCAGAGCAGTGTATCTTGCCCTACAAGCGTTCCAGCAGTGGCTGGAAGGCAAGCAGATCCGAATTCAGTCGGACAACTCCACAGCGGTGGCTTACATCAACCACCAAGGTGGGACACGCAGTCGGCAAGCCTTCCAGGAAGTCCGGCGGATTCTGCTGTGGGTGGAAGCCACAGCATCCACCATATCCGCAGTTCACATCCCGGGCGTAGAAAACTGGGAAGCAGACTTTCTCAGTCGCCAGGGCATGGACGCAGGGGAATGGTCCCTTCACCTGGACGTGTTTCAGGAGATCTGTTGCCGCTGGGGGATGCCGGACGTCGACCTAATGGCGTCACGGCACAACAACAAGGTCCCAACATTCATGGCTCGATCTCAAGATCACAGAGCTCTGGCGGCAGACGCCTTAGTTCAGGATTGGTCGCAGTTTCGGCTTCCTTATGTGTTTCCTCCTCTGGCACTGTTGCCCAGAGTGTTACGCAAGATCAGGGCCGACTGCCGCCGCGTCATCCTCGTCGCTCCAGACTGGCCGAGGAGGTCGTGGTACCCGGATCTGTGGCATCTCACGGTCGGCCAACCGTGGGCACTGCCAGACCGACCAGATTTGCTGTCTCAAGGGCCGTTTTTCCATCTGAATTCTGCGGCCCTCAACCTGACTGTGTGGCCATTGAGTCCTGGATCCTAGCGTCTTCAGGATTATCTCAAGAGGTCATTGCCACTATGAGACAGGCTAGGAAACCTACGTCCGCCAAGATCTACATTCTCGAACGGCGCCCCTGCGCCGCTCGGATGTACTCTTTGTCCTTGTCGCTGGTCAGCGTAAAGGGACACAAGCTTCCAAGTCAACCCTGGCTCGGATCAAGGAACCAATTCTCGAAGCTTACCGTTCCTCGGGGCTTCCGGTTCCCTCAGGACTGAAGGCCCATTCTACCAGGGCCGTGGGAGCGTCCTGGGCCTTGCGACACCAGGCTACGGCTCAGCAGGTGTGTCAGGCAGCTACCTGGTCGAGCCTGCACACTTTCACGAAGCACTATCAGGTGCATACCTATGCTTCGGCAGATGCCAGCCTAGGTAGGCGAGTCCTTCAGGCGGCAGTTGCCCACCTGTAGGACGGAGCCGTTACGGCTCTATTATGAGGTATTATTTACCCACCCAGGGACTGCTTTTGGACGTCCCAATTGTCTGGGTCTCCCAATAAGGAGCGACAAAGAAGAAGGGAATTTTGTTTACTTACCGGAAATTCCTTTTCTTCTAGCTCCAATTGGGAGACCCAGCACCCGCCCCTGTTTTTGTATAACACATGTTGTTCATGTTAAATGGTTTCAGTTCTCCGATATTCCTTCGGATTGAATTTACTTTAAACCAGTTTATAATTTTTTCCTCCTTCGGGCTTTTGCACCAAAACTGATGAGCCCGTAGCAGTACGGGGGGTGTATACGCAGAAGGGGGGGGGCTTTACACTTTTAGTGTAATACTTTGTGTGGCCTCCGGAGGCATAAGCTATACACCCAATTGTCTGGGTCTCCCAATTGGAGCTAGAAGAAAAGGAATTTACGGTAAGTAAACAAAATTCCCTTCTTCCCACATGTCTACTTTATATCAGGGGAAAGGGATAAACCATACGCCATAATGTGGTGTCTAAAAAGAGGCGTAAAAAGATGGACCCCGCCAGGCCACAGGCCAGACATGAGGTCAAAGTGACCCCCTCTACCTCATTACATGGAACTTTATCAACAATTGGTTGTCTTTCCGTTTAAATACTGTTATTAAATAACTTTCTAGATTCATATATAGAGAATGTGATTTGGAAAATTAATGAAAAGTCACCATTTTCCCTCCCTTCCCCCAACCCCCTTATTATTGTGTTGACTGTTGAGAATTTATTGTCAATATGATGTAAGATTTGACACATTTTATTAATAAAAATGTATGGTTTAAAAAAAAAGATAAATACATGGAATTTATCACTAGGAATTTTTGTTTGAATCACGTTTTTCAAATATTTACATGTAATCCCCGGTGTAAGCGCTCAGTGTAGAGCACAGGATAAATGAGCCACGACATACTGTGATCTTTGGGAGGAAGAACAAACAAATCAACAGCAGTTGAAGTGGGTTTATTTATTTTTAACACCGTTCACCTTGCGGTATAAGGGGTTAGGCGGTTTTATTCCTCCGATCAGTACGATTACAGTGATACCAGATTTATATTGTCTTTTTTTTTTTTTTTTCGTTTTTGCTACTGTCACACTAAGACATAGACACTCAAAAGACATTGAGAAAATGTAGCAAAAACTGTGTCTTTTCATCTTAGTACCTAAATGGGACATTACCCTACAATGCTCTGTTCGCAAATACACTGTATTGCAGTGATCGATCATTGCAGCACAGTGAAGCTGTCAGAGCTGCATCCAGAAGCTTCAGGGATAATGCTGCAGGCACAATCTCTGAGGCTTCCCTTAGTGTGGTGACCCGGCCCTCACGATTACGTCTGATTGGAGGGGAGAAGGGAGCGTGATCTCTCTCCCAATCCCCTAAATGCCATGATCAGTATTGATTACGAAATTTAGGGGATTAAATAGCCAGGGACGGCACGGGGACCTTCCTCGGCTGTGAGGGCAGGCACTCTGCTGTCAGAGAAGCTGTGTACACGGCGGCCCACCTGTGCCTCCACAATCGCCAGGACGGACATATATGTCCTAGGTCGGTAAGTACCTCCAATCTAGGATGTATAGCTACGTCCAAGGTTGGGAAGGGGTTAATTACAAAATATGGAAATAACTCCTAATATGACATAAGTAACTGTAAGAAGGGGAAAATCAGCAGAGATCTTCCTTAAAATCGCCATCGGCGCTCGTACTGAATACCACGAAGGAGGGGGGGCCAGTGGCGCTGCATTTTGTTCTGTATTTCTAGCTTCTGGACTGGTTTTTTTCTATTAATTTTTATTTTTTTCCTTTCTTGCCAGAGACCAAATCCGAAAGATCGTGAAGTTACTAACAAGTATTCACTCCATGGATAACGCCATATCTATTGTAAACGATTACAACGTGAAGGACTTCAAGGCTCCTCCGGACGTGAAATAAAGTGGCGGCTGCGTGGTTCTAGGCGCCAACCAACACCCCATACACACACGCACACTTCCTATTGGCTTTGTACATAGTCTGTAAAAATTCAAAAGCTGTATAAAGTGTTTGTTTTTAACAAAACTGTCAAATAAATTTATTGTGGACTGGCACGGTCCTGTCTGTGGGCTAATTGTGCCGGAGCTACGTCGCCGCGTCAAGGTGGCATCTAATGACTGTGTTGGGTATTGATGCAGCAGAGGTAAAGAAATCCAATTTCTTCGGCGCTCCATTGGGAGACCCAGACGATTGGGGTGTATAGCTACTGCCTCCGCAGGCCACACAAAGTATTACACTAAAAAGTGTAAGGCCCCTCCCCTTCTGCCTATACACCCCCCGTGGGATCACGGGCTGCTCAGTTTTCAAGCTTTGTGCGAAGGAGGTCAGACATCCACGCATAGCTCCACTGTTTTAGTCAGCAGCAGCTGCTGACTATGTCGGATGGAAGAAAAGAGGGCCCATACTAGGGCCCCCAGCATGCTCCCTTCTCACCCCACTCTTGTCGGCGGTGTTTGTTAAGGTTGAGGTACCCATTGCGGGTACGGAGGCTGGAGCCCACATGCTGCTTTCCTTCCCCATCCCCCTGAGGGCTCTGGTGAAGTGGGATCTTACCGGCCTCCAGGCTCTGAGGCCGGGCTCCATCCACAGACCCGGAGATCCTGCTGGAATGGAGCGGAGTATCGTCAGGGACAGGCCCTGCAACGTTAAGGTACTCTGTGTCCCCGTACAGTCTATGCACAGACACACTCCAGCGTTGCTGGGTGTGTTAGTGCGCCGGGGACAGTAGCGCTGCGCGCTTGGGCTTTACTCACTGCAGCTTAGCTGAGTGAGTTTATGTGTCGGGAACTACCGCGCCAGCCGCTGCTGGAGCTGCGGCGCGGCTGAGACTTGTGGTGCGCCGGGGACTTTCGCGCTGCCGTGCTTTTACGACGGCAGCGCTTATAAATCTAGTCCCCGGCTTTTGCGGCCTAGTTACGTTTCGTTCCCGCCCCCAACCCTGCCAGTCAGGGAAGGGGCGAGACGCTGTACAATGATCAGCGCCGAGGGCTGGAGTCTTATTTACATACTCCAGCCCTCTCACTGGGCACAGGGGGACGCCAGTTTCCCGCTCTTGTCTGGGGCACGCCCACGGCCCGCCCCTCTTCACAGGACGCCGGCAGCCATTCCTGCAGGCAATCTAAGCTGGAGAACGGACACAGGCTCTGGGAGACCCAGCAAAGGGATTCTGGCGACCACTTACCCGCTTATACAGACCCTCTTTTCCCTTGGTGTCAGAGATCTTGCCCTCTCTTGGATCTCTTCATACCTCTCAAATCGCACTTTTAGTGTCTCCCACTCCCACACAACCTCTTCATCCCACCATCTCTCTGTTGGCGTCCCTCAAGGCTCTGTCCTAGGACCCCTACTTTTCTCTATCTACACATTTGGCCTGGGACAACTCATAAAGTCCCATGGCTTCCAATACCACCTATATGCCGACGACACCCAGATCTACCTCTCTGGCCCAGATGCCACATCTCTGCTGTCCAAAATCCCGAAATGTCTATCTGCTATATCCTCCTTCTTCTCCTCTCGCTTCCTAAAGCTCAATGTGGCCAAAACTGAACTAATCATCTTTCCTCCGTCTCACCTACACTCTCCACCTGATCTATCTATTACAATAAATAACACCACGCTCTCGCCAGTACCCAAAGTTCGCTGCCTCGGAGTGACCTTTGACTCTGCCTTATCCTTCATACCACACATCCAATCCCTCACCACCTCTTGCCGTCTTCAACTCAAAAATATTTCCAGAATCCGCCCTTTCCTCAATTTGCAATCTACTAAAATGCTAGTGCATGCCCTCATAATCTCCCGCCTCGACTACTGTAACATCCTCCTCTGTGGCCTCCCTGCCAACACGCTTGCCCCTCTCCAGTCCATCCTTAACTCTGCTGCCCGACTTATCCACCTCTCTCCTCAATACCACCCCGCTTCTCCTCTCTGCATGTCCCTCCACTGGCTTCCAATCTTCCACCGTATCCAATTCAAACTTCTAACACTGACCTACAAAGCTGTGCATAATCTTTCCCCTCCGTACATCTCCGAACTACTCTCCCACTACACTCCAACACGTCACCTCCGGTCCTCCCAAGATCTCCTCCTCTCCTCCTCTCTCATTCGCTCCTCACACAACCGACTCCAAGACTTCTCCCGAGCATCCTCAGTCTCCTGGAACTCGCTGCCTAAACACGTCAGACTATCCCCTACCCTTGCAAACTTCAAATGGAACCTGAAAACGCACCTGTTCAGAAATGCCTACAATCTACAATGAACTCGCTGCCGCCCGACCACCGTGCGGAGCTGCCGCCCGACCACCGTGCGGAGCTGCCGCCCGACCACCGTGCGGAGCTGCCGCCCGACCACCGTGCGGAGCTGCCGCCCGACCACCGTGCGGAGCTGCCGCCCGACCACCGTGCGGAGCTGCCGCCCGACCACCGTGCGGAGCTGCCGCCCGACCACCGTGCGGAGCTGCCGCCTGACCTACACCCCACCTATTGTCTCCTCCCCATAATCCTATAGAATGTAAGCCCGCAAGGGTAGGGCCCTCTTCCCTCTGTACTAGTCTGTCTACTGTAACTTGTATACGTATTTTGTATGTAACCCCCCCTCTCATGTACAGCACCATGGAATTAATGGTGCTCTATAAATAAATAATAATAATAATAAATAATAATTATGCGGGCGGTAAGCAGCACCTTGGTGCTGACCCCACTATTGCCACAGTGTTTTTTTGTGTACTTTATCCTTGTACTTATATTTGCAAGACCATACACAGACACACGCCAGCATTGCTGGGCGTGTTAGTGCGCCGAGGACAACAGCGCTGCGCGCTTGGACTATACTCACTGCAGCTTAGCTGAGTGAGTTTATCTGTGGGAAACTGCCGCGCTGGAGGCTGCGGCGCGGCTGAGACTTGTGGCTGTACGGTCGCTTCTTGGCGATATACCCCTAGATAGCTCTGAGGAGACGACAGCATGTCGTCAGCATAGAGCAAGGGGGCCAAGGCACAGGCTTTCTATGCTGTCTGTACCGCACGTGAGGCTGTTTTACCGGCAGGTTCCACTAACCCCTAATGGGTAGAGTCTCTGCTAGTGGTGGCCCAGAGAGGGCCACCTGTGAAACTGTCCAGAGGACAGAGTTTGCAGTTTTTTTGCTGATAAAATGTCTTGGACTATGAACAAAATTCTAGCAACTTTGCAGTCCAGGGCGGTGACTCAGACCATGGGCATTGTTGAATCAAGGCTCCCCGGTCTCCCTCAGTTGGAACTAATCCGTGCTCCAAGGGGGTCCCATACATCCCAGACTGAAGGCTCTGACACGGACGACAGTCCCAGACAGCCTAAGCGAGCTCGCTGGGAGAGACCCTCGACTTCACACACTGGTCAGGGTCTCAGCGAGAGGATTCTCTGTATGATGAGGTAGCTGATCAGGTTTCTGATCCTGAGACCGCTTTCATTCTGGATGCTCCTAATGGGACGCCATGGTGAATGATCTCATAGCGCCCATCAATACACTGGTGGATATTTCTCCCTCAGCCCCTCCAGTGGAGGAGGCAGCTTCAGCAGGAGAAATTCCATTTCAGGTATCCCAAGCGTAAATTCAGTTCTTTTTGGGCCTCTCTGACTCAGAGGAGCAGTCCAGAAACACTACGCTTATCCAGACAAGCTTTTCTCCGCCGCGCCATCCTCCATAGTTGCAGTGGAAGATGGGACTTCACTTAAAGATGCCATTGACAGACAGATGGACCTCTGGTTGAAATCTGTCTGTGAAGCTATCGGCGTGTCGTTTGCTCCGGCATTCGCAGCCGTATGGGCACTCCAAGCTATTTCAGCTGGTCTTGCGCAGATAGACACTGTCACACGTACATCTGTGCCGCAGGTGGCGTCCTTAACCTCGCATGCATTGCGACTTACGCTATTCATGCTGTCCTGGACTCTACGAGCCGTACGCCGGTGGCGTACGCCAACTCCGTGGTTTTGCGCAGACCCTTGGGGTTAAGGGAATGGAAGGCAGCTCCTGCTTCCAAAAAAGGGCTTAACCAGTTTGCCATTATCTGGTGACAGACTGTTGGCTGAGCGATTGGATGAAATCATTAAACAGGCCAAGGGTAAGGATTCTTCCTTACACCAGCCCAGATCAAACAAAACCCAAGGAAGGACAGTCGACGTTTCGGTCCTTTCCAGGCTCGGGCTGGTCCCAATTTCTTCGGCGCTCTATTGGGAGACCCAGACGATTGGGTGTATAGCACTGCCTCCGGAGGTCACACAAAGCTATTACACTAAAAAGTGTAAGGCCCCTCCCCTTCTGGCTATACACCCCCAGTGGGATCACTGGCTCACCAGTTTTCGGCTTTGTGCGAAGGAGGTCAGACATCCACGCATAGCTCCACTGTTTGTAGTCAGCAGTAGCTGCTGACTAGATCGGATGGAAGAAAAGAGGGCCCATATGGGGCCCCCAGCATGCTCCCTTCTCACCCGCGGTGGTGCTTGTAAGGTTGAGGTACCTATTGCTGGTACGGAGGCTGGAGCCCACATGCTGTTTTCCTTCCACATCCCCTGGAGGGCTCTGTGGAAGTGGGATCTTACCGACCCCCAAGCCCTGGGGCCGGGCTCCATCCACAGACCCAGAGAACCTGCTGGATTTGGAGCGGGAGTGCCGTTCAGGGACAAGGCCCTGCAACTTTCAGGTACTCTGTGTCCCCGGCAGGCACGGACACTCTCAGGGCTTGCTGAGCGTTGTAGTGCGCCGGGGACAGTAGCGCTGTGCGCTGGGGTTAGGTCACTGCAGCTTTGCTGAGTGACGTTTTATGTTGGGAACTGCTGCGCCGACCGCTCCTGGAGCGGCGGCGCAGCTGCGACTTGTAGTGCGCCGGGGACTTTGCGCCGACCGCGCTTTTACGGCGGCGCTTCTAACTATAGCCCCCGGCTTCTGCGGCCTAGTGCCGCTTCGTTCCCGCCCCCACCCTGTCAATCAGGGTAGGGGAGAGACGCTGTGTCATCGGCAGCGCCGAGGGCTGGAGCCTCATTTACATGCTCCAGCCCTCTCACTAGGCACAGGGGGAAGCAGGCTTCCCGCTCTTAGTCGGTGTACGCCCAGGGCCCGCCCCCCCTCTCCACAAGGACGCCGGCAGCCATTATACATGCGATCTGGCTGGGGAAGGCAGCAGGCTCTGGGAGACCCAGACTAGAGGGATTTCTGGCGATCACACACCGCTCCTAAGCGGGTGGTAAGCAGCACAGTAGTGCTGGCCCCTCTAGTGCCTCAGTGATATATTAGTGTACTTTTTTCTGGTACCATATATATATATATATATATATATACATTATATAGTGCACTGTAAGGTCGCTTCTTGGCTGGACACCCTGTCAGCAACATGTCATCCGCAAAACGCAAGGCTGCCAAGGCACGGGCTGTGTACACTGTTTGTACTGCATGTGGGGCTGATCTACCGGCAGGCTCCAATGACCCACATTGTGTGCAATGCTCAGTCCCAGTGGCACTTCGTCAGCCAGAGCCTATTGTGGTGGTAGCCCAGGCAGAGCCGCCTGTGATCCCTGCCCCGGTGACGGGGACAGACTTTGCTGTGTTTGCTGATAAAATGTCTGTTACTATGACAAAAATCCTGGAGACCTTGCAGGCCAGGCCAGTTCCTCAGGCCATGGACACGGCTGTGTCTCTGCTCTCCGGTCCCCCTCAGTTGGATTTAATCCGTACTTTAAGGGGATCTCAAGCTTCACAAGCTGAAGTCTCTGACTCAGATGACAGTCCCAGGCGGCCTAAGCGAGGCCGCTGGGAAAGACCCTCGACGTCATCACACTGCTCAGGGTCTCAGCGAGACGAGTCTCCCTGTGATGAGACTGAGGACGGGGATCAGGATTCTAATCCTGAGGCCCCCTTTAATCTGGATGCACCTGATGGTGACGCCATGGTTAATGACCTTATAGCGGCCATCAATAGATTGTTGGATATTTCTCCCCCAGCTCCTTCAGCAGAGGAGGCAGCTGCACAGCAGGAGAAGTTCCATTTCCTGTATCCCAAGCGTAAATTAAGTGCTTTTTTGGACCACTCTGACTTCAGAGAATCAATCCAGAAGCACGACGCTCATCCAGACAAGCGTTTCTCTAAACGTTCTAAGGATATCCGTTATCCTTTTTCCCCTGAAGTGGCCAAACGCTGGACCCAGTGTCCAAAGGTGGATCCACCAATTTCCAAGCTTGCGGCTAGATCCATAGTCGCAGTAGAGGATGGCGCTTCACTTAAAGATGCTAACGACAGACAGATGGACCTTTGGTTGAAATCTGTCTATGAAGCTATCGGCGCGTCGTTTGCTCCAGCATTCGCGGCCGTGTGGGCACTCCAAGCTATTTCAGCTGGTTTAGCACAGGTGGATGCTATCATGCATCCAGCAGTACCGCAGGTAGCGTCCCTAACTTCGCAAATGTCTGCGTTTGCGACCTATGCTATCAATGCTGTCCTAGAATCTACGAGCCGTACCTCTATGGCGGCCGCCAATTCGGTGGTTTTGCGCAGAGCCTTATGGTTAAAGGACTGGAAAGCAGACGCTGGTTCCAAAAAATGCTTAACCAGCTTGCCATTATCCAGAGACAGACTGTTTGGTGAGCCATTGGCTGAAATCATAAAACAGTCTAAGGGTAAGGATTCTTCCTTGCCACAGCCCAGAGCAAGTAAACCTCAACAGAAAAAGTGGCAGTCGAGGTTTCGGTCCTTTCGAGGTTCGGGCAAGGCCCAATTCTCCTCGTCCAGAGGGACTCAGAAAGGACAAGGGAGCTCAGATTCCTGGCGGGCTCACTCACGCCCCAGGAAGGCAAATGGAGGAACCACTTCCAAGGCGGCTACCTCATGACTTTCGGCCTCCTCCCTCCGCATCCTCGGTCGGTGGCAGGCTCTCCCGCTTTTGCGACATTTGGCTGTCACAGGTCAAAGACCGGTGGGTAACAGACATTTTGTCTCGCGGGTACAGAATCGAGTTCAGTTCTCGACCCCCACTTCGGTTCTTCAGAACCTCCCCACACCCCAACCGAGCAGATGCCCTGCTGCAGGCGGTGGACTCTCTAAGAGCAGAAGGAGTCGTGATCCCTGTCCCCCCTCAGGAACGGGGGCGAGGATTTTACTCCAATCTCTTTGTGGTTCCAAAAAAGGACGGCTCATTCCGTCCTGTTCTGGACCTAAAACTGCTCAACAGGCATGTGAACGCCAGGCGGTTCAGGATGGAATCCCTCCGCTCAGTCATTGCCTCAATGTCCCAAGGAGATTTTCTAGCATCAATAGACATCAAAGATGCTTATCTCCACGTGCCGATTGCTACGGAGCACCAACGCTTTCTGCGCTTCGTGATAGGAGACGACCATCTTCAGTTCGTGGCTCTGCCATTTGGTCTGGCGACAGCCCCTCGGGTGTTCACCAAGATCATGGCAGCAGTGGTAGCAGTCTTGCACTCTCACGGGCACTCTGTGATCCCTTATTTGGACGACCTGCTGGTCAAGGCACCCTCTCAAGAGGCATGCCAACTCAGCCTGAATTTTGCACTGGAGACTCTCCAGGCGTTCGGGTGGATCATCAACTTCCCAAAGTCAAATCTGTCACCGACCCAATCACTAACGTATCTTGGCATGGAGTTTCATACTCTCTCAGCGATAGTGAAGCTTCCGCTGGACAAGCAGCGGTCTCTACAGACTGGGGTGCAGGCTCTCCTCCAAAGTCAGTCGCACTCCTTAAGACGCCTCATGCACTTCCTCGGGAAGATGGTGGCAGCAATGGAGGCGGTTCCGTTTGCGCAGTTTCATCTGCGTCCACTTCAATGGGACATTCTCCGCCAATGGGACGGGAAGTCAACATCCCTGGACAGGAAAGTCTCCCTTTCCCAGACGGCCAAGGACTCCCTGCAGTGGTGGCTCCTTCCCACCTCATTATCACAGGGAAGATCCTTTCTACCCCCATCCTGGGCGGTGGTCACGACAGACGCGAGTCTGTCAGGGTGGGGAGCAGTGTTTCTCCACCACAGGGCTCAGGGTACGTGGACTCAGCAGGAGTCCATCCTTCAAATCAATGTTCTGGAAATCAGAGCAGTTTTTCTTGCCCTACTAGCCTTCCAACAGTGGCTGGAAGGGAAGCAGATCCGAATTCAATCGGACAACTCCACAGCGGTGGCATACATCAACCACCAAGGGGGGACACGCAGTCGGCAAGCCTTCCAGGAAGTCCGGCGGATTCTGATGTGGGTGGAAGCCACGGCCTCCACCATATCCGCAGTTCACATCCCCGGCGTGGAAAACTGGGAAGCAGACTTCCTCAGTCGCCAGGGCATGGACGCAGGGGAATGGTCCCTTCACCCGGACGTGTTTCAGGAAATCTGTCGCAGATGGGGAAGGCCGGACGTCGATCTAATGGCGTCCAGGCACAACAACAAGGTCCCAACCTTCATGGCACGGTCTCGCGATCAAAGAGCTCTAGCAGCGGACGCCCTAGTGCAGGATTGGTCGCAGTTCCGGCTCCCTTATGTGTTTCCACCTCTGGCGCTCTTGCCCAGGGTGCTACGCAAGATCAGATCCGACTGCAGCCGCGTCATACTCGTCGCGCCAGACTGGCCGAGGAGGGCGTGGTATCCGGATCTGTGGCATCTCACGGTCGGCCAACCGTGGGCACTACCAGACCGACCAGACTTACTGTCCCAAGGGCCGTTTTTCCATCGGAATTCTGCGGCCCTGAACCTGACTGTGTGGCCATTGAGTCCTGGATCCTAGCGTCTTCAGGCTTATCCCAAGGGGTCGTTGCCACCATGAGACAGGCTAGGAAGCCCACGTCCGCTAAGATTTACCACAGAACGTGGAGGATATTCTTATCCTGGTGCTCTGCTCAGGGAGTCCCTCCCTGGCCATTTGCATTACCTACCCTTCTTTCTTTCCTGCAATCAGGATTAGAAAAAGGTTTGTCGCTCGGCTCCCTTAAAGGACAAGTCTCGGCGCTATCCGTCTTTTTTCAGAAGCGTCTAGCTCGACTCGCTAAGGTGCGCACGTTCCTACAGGGGGTTTGCCATATCGTACCCCCGTACAAGCGGCCGTTAGATCCATGGGATCTGAACAGGGTACTAGTTGCCCTCCAGAAGCCGCCCTTCGAGCCTCTGAGGGAGGTTTCACTTTCTAGACTATCACAGAAAGTGGCTTTTCTGGTAGCGATCACATCTCTTCGGAGAGTGTCTGAGCTAGCAGCCCTGTCTTCCAAGACTCCCTTCCTGGTCTTCCACCAGGACAAGGTAGTGCTGCGCCCCATTCAGGAGTTTCTCCCGAAGGTGGTATCCTCCTTTCATCTTAATCAGGATATCTCTTTGCCTTCGTTTTGTACTCATGCAGTTCATCGGTATGAGAAGGATTTACATTTGTTAGATCTGGTGAGAGCACTCAGAATCTACATCTCCCGCACGGCGCCACTGCGCCGTTCGGACGCACTCTTTGTCCTTGTTGCTGGCAAGCGCAAGGGGTCGCAGGCTTCTAAGGCCACCCTGGCTCGATGGATCAAAGAACCAATTTTTGAAGCCTACCGTTCTGCTGGGCTTCCGGTTCCATCAGGGCTGAAGGCCCATTCTACCAGGGCCGTGGGTGCATCCTGGGCATTACGACACCAGGCTACGGCTCAACAGGTGTGCCAGGCAGCTACCTGGTCGAGTCTGCACACTTTCACCAAACATTATCAGGTGCATACCTATGCTTCGGCGGACGCCAGCCTAGGTAGAAGTGTCCTGCAGGCGGCAGTTGCCTCCCCATAGGGGAGGGCTGTCTTGCAGCTCTAACATGAGGTATTTCTTTACCCACCCAGGGACAGCTTTTGGACGTCCCAATCGTCTGGGTCTCCCAATAGAGCGCCGAAGAAGGGAATTTTGTTACTTACCGTAAATTCCTTTTCTTCTAGCTCTTATTGGGAGACCCAGCACCCGCCCTGTTGTCCTTCGGGATTTTTGGTTTGTTTGCGGGTACACATGTTGTTCATGTTGAACGGTTTTCAGTTCTCCGATGTTACTCGGAGAGAATTTGTTTAAACCAGTTATTGGATTTCCTCCTTCTTGCTTTTGCACTAAAACTGGTGAGCCAGTGATCCCACTGGGGGTGTATAGCCAGAAGGGGAGGGGCCTTACACTTTTTAGTGTAATAGCTTTGTGTGACCTCCGGAGGCAGTGCTATACACCCAATCGTCTGGGTCTCCCAATAAGAGCTAGAAGAAAAGGAATTTACGGTAAGTAACAAAATTCCCTTCTTTCCTAGTCCAAAAGGACTCAAAAGGCTCAGAGGGGCTCAGACTCCTGGCGGGCTCAATCACGCCCAAAGAAGGCAGCCGGAGGAACCGCTACCAAGGCGGTTTCCTCATGACTTTCAGCTCTCTCTCTCCGCATCCGCGGTCGGTGGCAGACTCTCCCGCTTTGGCGGCATTTAGCTGCCACAGGTCAAAGACCGGTGGGTGAGAGACATTTTGTCTCACGTGTACAGGATAGAGTTTTGTTCTCGTCCTCCGGCTCGATTCTTCAGAACTTCCCCACCTCTCGACCGAGCCGATGCTCTTCTGCAGGCAGAAGGAGTGATAATCCCTGTTCCTCTTCAGGAACAAGGTCACGGTTTTTACTCCAATCTGGTTGTGGTGCCAAAAAAGGACGGCTCTTCCGTTCCGTTCTAGACCTAAAACTGCTCAAAAAGCAGTGTAAACCAGGCGGTTCCGGATGGAATCCCTCCGCTCCGTCATTGCCTCAAGGTCTCAAGGAGATTTCCTAGCATCAAGAGACATCAGGATGCTTATCTCCACGTGCCGATTGCTCCAGAGCACCAGCGTTTGCTGCGATTCGTTATAGAAGACGAGCATCTTCAGTTCGTAGACCTGCCCTTAGGTCTGGCGACAGCCCCACGGGTTTTCACCAAGGTCATGGCAGCAGTGGTAGCAGTCCTGCACTCTCAGGGTCACTCTGTGATCCCTTACTTGGACGATCTACTTGTCAAGGCACCCTCTCAAGAGGCATGCCAACGCAGCCTGAACGTTGCGCTGGAGACTCTCCAGAGTTTCGGGTGGATCATCAACTTTTCAAAGTTAAATCTGACACCGACCCAATCACTGACATATCTTGGCATAGAGTTTTATACTCTCTCAGCGATAGTGAAGCTTCCGCTGGACAAACAGCGTTCACTACAGACGGGGGTGCAGTCTCTCCTTCAAGGCCAGTCACACCCCTTAAGACGCCTCATGCACTTCCTAGCGAAGATGGTAGCAGCAATGGAGGCAGTCCCTTTCGCGCAGTTTCATCTGCGTCCACTTCAATGGGACATTCTCCGCCAAAGCGATGGGAAGTCGACGTCCCTAGACAGGAACGTCTCCCTTTCTCAGACGGTCAAGGACTCTCTTCAGTGGTGACTTCTTCCCACCTCATTGTCAAAAGGAAGGTCCTTCCTACCCCCATCCTGGACGGTGGTCACGACAGACGTGAGTCTGTCAGGGTGGAGAATAGTCTTTCTCCACCACAGGGCTCAGGGTACGTGGACTCAGCAGGAGTCCACCCTTCAGATCAATGTTCTGGAAATCTAAGCAGTGTATCTTGCCCTGCAAGCCTTCCAGCAGTGGCTGGAATGCAAACAGATCCGAGTTCAGTCGGACAACTCCACAGCGGTAGCATACATCAACCACCAAGGCAGAATACGCAGTCGGCAAGCCTCCCAAGAAGTCCGGCGGACTCTGATGTGGGTGGAAGACAGAGCATCCACCATATCCGCAGTTCACATCCCGGGCGTAGAAAACTGGGAAGCAGACTTCCTCAGTCGCCAGGGTATGGACGCAGGGGAATGGTCTCTGCACCCGGACGTGTTTCAGGAAATCTGGGGCCTTCGGGGGAGGCCGGACGTCGACCTAATGGCGTCTAGGCACAACACCAAGGTCACGAGTTTCATGGTGTGGTCTTACGATCAACGAGCTCTGGCGGCAGGCGCCTTAGTTCAGGATGGGTCGCAGTTCCAGCTACCCTATGTGTTTCCCCCTCTGGCACTGTTGCCCAGAGTGCTACGCAAGATCAGCTCCGATTGCCGCCGCGCCATCCTCGTCGCCCCAGACTGGCAGAGGAGGTCGTGGTACCCGGATCTGTGGCATCTCACGGTCGGCCAGCCGTGGGCACTACCAGACCGGCCAAACTTACTGTCCCAAGGGCCGTTTTCCATCTGAATCCTACGGCCCTGAACCTGACTGGGTGGCCATTGAGTCCTGGATCCTAGCGTCTTCAGGATTATCTCATGACGTCATTGCCACCATGTGACGGGCTAGGAAGCCGACGTCTGCCAAGATCTACCACTGGACGTGGAAGATATTCTTACCTTAGGGCTCTGCTCAGGGAGTGTCTCCCTGGCCATTTGCATTGCCTACTTTTCTTTCCTTCCTGCAATCTGGTTGGGAAACAGGTTTGTTGCTCGGCTCCCTTAAAGGACAAGTTCCAGCGCTGTCTGTATTCTTTCAGAAGCGCCTAGCACGACTTCCTCAGGTACGCACGTTCCTGCAGGGGGTTTGTCACATTGTCCCTCCGTACTGAGGCCGTTAGACCCATGGGATCTGAACAGGGTACTAATTGCTCTCCAGAAGCCGCCCTTCGAGCCTCTGAGGGATGTTTCACTTTCTCGACTTTCACAGAAAGTGGCCTTTCTGGTAGCGGTCACGTCTCTTCGGAGAGTGTCCGAGCTAGCAGCGCGGTCATCCAAAGCTCCCTTCCTGGTGTTTCACCAAGACAAGGTAGTGCTGCGCCCGATTCCGGAGTTTCTCCCTAAGGTGGTATCCCCTTTTCATCACAATCAGGATATCTCCTTACCTTCCTTATCCATTTCATTGATATGAAATGGATTTGCATTGTTGGATCTGGTGAAGAGCACTCAGAATCTACATTTCTTCGGCGCTCCATTGGGAGACCCAGACGATTGGGTGTATAGCTACTGCCTCCGGAGGCCACACAAAGCATTACACTAAAAAGTGTAAGGCCCCTCCCCTTCTGGCTATACACCCCCCGTGGGATCACGGGATGCTCAGTTTTCAAGCTTTGTGCGAAGGAGGTCAGACATCCACGCAAAGCTCCACTGTTTAGTCAGCAGTAGCTGCTGACTATATCGGATGGAAGAAAAGAGGGCCCATATAGGGTCCCCAGCATGCTCCCTTCTCACCCCACTTGCGGTTTGTAAAGGTTGAGGTACCCATTGCGGGTACGGAGGCTGGAGCCCACATGCTGCTTTCCTTCCCCATCCCCCTGAGGGGCTCTGTGGAAGTGGGATCTTACCGGCCCCCAAACCCTGAGGCCGGGCTCCATCCACAGACCCAGAGACCCTGCTGGAGGAGCTGAGTACCGTCAGGGACAAGGCCCTGCAACAGTCAGGTACTCTGTGTCCCCGCACAGACAGGCCACGCACACTCCAGACTTGCTGGGTGTGCTAGTGCGCCGGGGACAGTAGCGCTGCGCGCTGGGGTTAGAGTCACTGCAGCTTAGCTGAGTGACTTTATGTGTTGGGAACTACCGCGCCGGCCGCTCCGGGAGCGGCGGCGCGGCTGGGACTTGTAGTGCGCCGGGGACTTAGCGCAGACCGTGCTTTTACGACGGCGGCGCTTATAAATCTAGTCCCCGGCTTTTGCGGCCTAGCTCCACTTCGTTCCCGCCCCCACCCTGTCAGTCAGGGAAGGGGAGAGACGCTGTACAATAGTCAGCGCCGAGGGCTGGAGTCTTATTTACATACTCCAGCCCTCTCACTGGGCACAGTGGGGACGCAAGTTTCCCGCTCTTGGTCTCAACACGCCCAGGGCCCGCCCCTCTCCACAGGACGCCGGCAGCCATTCCTGCATGCAGTCTGGCTGGAGAACGGACACAGGCTCTGGGGGACCCAGACAAGGGACTCTGGCGACCACACACCCGCGTTTCTGCGGGCGGTAAGCTGCACATAAGTGCTGGCCCCACTAGTGCCACAGTGTTTTTTGGTGCACTTTTTCCCTGTACCATATATATAGATATATATATTGCACTGTACGGTCGCTTCTTGGCTTATACCCTATATTGCTGAGGAGACAACAACATGTCATCCGCAAAACGCAAGGGTGCCAAGGCACAGGCTGTATGTGCTGCTTGTGCCGCATGTGGGACTGATCTACCGGCAGGTTCCAATGACCTACATTGTGTGCAATGTTCAATCCCTGTGCCACTTCGTCAGCCAGAGTCTATGGTAGTAGTGGCCCAGGCAGAGACGCCTGTGAACCCTGCCCCGGTGACGGGGACAGAATTTGCAGTTTTTGCTGATAAGATGTCTGTGACTATGACAAAAATCCTGGAGACCTTGCAGTCCAGGCCAGTTACTCAGACCATGGACACTGCTGTGTCTATGCTCCCCGGTCCCCCTCAGTTGGAACTAATCCGTACTTCAAGGGGGTCCCAGGCTTCACAGGCTGAAGGCTCTGACTCGGATGACAGTCCCAGGCAGCCTAAGCGAGCTCGCTGGGAAAGACCCTCGACGTCATCTCACTGGTCAGGGTCTCAGCGAGAAGACTCTCTGTGTGATGAGACAGAGGTGGGTGATCAGAAGTCTAATTCTGACACCGCTCTCAATCTAGATACCCCTGATGGTGACGCTATGGTAAATGACCTTATAGCGGCCATCAATAGACTGTTGGATATTTCTCCCCCAGCCCCTTCAACGGAGGAGGCAGCTGCCCAGCAGGAGAAGTTCCATTTCCGGTATCCCAAGCGTAAATTGAGTACTTTTCTGGACCACTCTGACTTCAGAGAATCAGTCCAGAAACACCATGCTTATCCAGACAAGCGTTTCTCCAAACGTCTTAAGGATACACGTTATCCCTTTCCCCCTGACGTGGTCAAACGCTGGACCCAGTGTCCAAAAGTGGATCCCCCAATATCCAGGCTTGCGGCTAGATCCATAGTTGCAGTGGAGGATGGGGCTTCACTTAAAGATGCCAATGACAGACAGATGGACCTTTGGTTGAAATCTGTCTATGAAGCTATCGGCGCGTCGTTTGCTCCAGCATTCGCGGCCGTGTGGGCACTCCAAGCTATTTCCGCTGGTCTGGCACAGGTGGACTCTATCATACGTCCAGCAGTGCCGCAAGTGGCGTCCTTAACTACGCAAATGTCTACGTTTGCGACCTACGCTATCAATGCGGTACTGGACTCTACGAGCCGTACCTCAATGGCGTCCGCCAACTCTGTGGTTTTGCGCAGAGCCTTGTGGTTAAAGGAATGGAAAGCAGATTCTGCTTCCAAGAAATGTTTAACCAGCTTGCCACTATCTGGAGACAGACTGTTTGGTGAGCAATTGGCTGAAATCATTAAACAGTCCAAGGGTAAGGACTCCTCCTTACCCCAGCCCAGATCAAGCAAACCTCAACAGAGGAAGTGGCAGTCGAGGTTTCGGTCCTTTCGAGGCTCGGGCAAGCCCCAATTCTCCCCGTCCAAAGGGACTCAGAAAGAGCAAAGGAGCGCTGATTCCTGGCGGGCTCACTCACGCCCCAAGAAAGCAACCGGAGGAATCGCTTCCAAGCCGGCTGCCTCATGACTTTCGGCCTCCTCTCTCCGCATCCTCGGTCGGTGGCAGGCTCTCCCGCTTTTGCGACATTTGGCTGCCACAGGTCAAGGACCGGTGGGTCACAGACATTTTGTCTCACGGGTACAGGATAGAGTTCAGTTCTCGTCCTCCGCCTCGGTTCTTCAGAACCTCCCCACATCCCGACCGAGCAGATGCCCTTCTGCAGGCGGTGGGCTCTCTAAGAGCAGAAGGAGTGGTGATCCCTGTTCCTCTTCAGGAACAAGGGCAAGGTTTTTACTCCAATCTCTTTGTGGTGCCAAAAAAGGACGGCTCATTCCGTCCTGTTCTGGACCTAAAACTGCTCAACAAGCATGTGAACGCCAGGCGGTTCCGGATGGAATCCCTCCGCTCCGTCATTGCCTCAATGTCTCAAGGAGATTTCCTGGCATCAATAGACATCAAAGATGCTTATCTCCACGTGCCGATTGCTACAGAGCACCAACGTTTTCTACGTTTCGTGATAGGAGACGACCATCTTCAGTTCGTAGCTCTGCCATTCGGTCTGGCGACAGCCCCACGGGTTTTCACCAAGGTCATGGCGGCAGTGGTAGCAGTCTTGCACTGTCAGGGACACTCGGTGATCCCTTACTTGGACGATCTGCTGGTCAAAGCACCCTCTCAAGAGGCATGCCAACTCAGCCTGAATGTGGCGCTGGAGACTCTCCAGACTTTCGGGTGGATCATCAACTTTTCAAAGTCAAATCTGTCACCGACTCAATCACTAACGTATCTTGGCATAGAGTTTCATACTCTCTCAGCGATAGTGAAGCTTCCGCTGGACAAGCAGCGGTCACTACAGACAGGGGTGCAGTCTCTCCTTCATGGTCAGTCGCACCCCTTAAGGCGCCTCATGCACTTCCTAGGGAAGATGGTGGCGGCAATGGAGGCAGTCCCGTTTGCGCAGTTTCATCTGCACCCACTTCAATGGGACATTCTCCGCCAATGGGACGGGAAGTCAACTTCCCTGGACAGGAAAGTCTCCCTGTCCCAGACGGCCAAGGACTCTCTGCAATGGTGGCTTCTTCCCAACTCATTATCACAAGGAAGATCCTTCCTACCCCCATCCTGGGCAGTGGTCACGACAGACGCGAGTCTGTCAGGGTGGGGAGCGGTTTTTCTCCACCACAGGGCTCAGGGTACGTGGACTCAGCAGGAGTCCACCCTTCAGATCAATGTCCTGGAAATCAGAGCAGTGTATCTTGCCCTACTAGCCTTCCAGCAGTGGCTGGAAGGAAAGCAGATCCGAATTCAGTCGGACAACTCCACAGCGGTGGCATACATCAACCACCAAGGAGGGACACGCAGTCGGCAAGCCTTCCAGGAAGTCCGGCGGATTCTGATGTGGGTGGAGGACAGAGCATCCACCATATCCGCGGTTCACATCCCGGGCGTAGAAAACTGGGAAGCAGACTTCCTCAGTCGCCAGGGTATAGACGCAGGGGAATGGTCCCTTCACCCGGACGTGTTTCAGGAAATATGTCGCCGCTGGGGGGTGCCGGATGTCGACCTAATGGCGTCCCGGCACAACAACAAGGTCCCGGCCTTCATGGCGCGGTCTCGCGATCAAAGAGCTCTGGCGGCAGACGCCTTAGTGCAAGATTGGTCGCAGTTCCGGCTCCCTTATGTGTTTCCACCTCTGGCACTCTTGCCCAGAGTGCTACGCAAGATCAGATCCGATTGCAGCCGCGTCATACTCGTCGCCCCAGACTGGCCAAGGAGGTCGTGGTACCCGGATCTGTGGCATCTCACGGTCGGCCAACCGTGGACACTACCAGACCGACCAGACTTACTGTCCCAAGGGCCGTTTTTCCATCGGAATTCTGCGGCCCTGAACCTGACTGTGTGGCCATTGAGTCCTGGATCCTAGCGTCTTCAGGATTATCCCAAGGGGTCGTTGCCACCATGAGACAGGCTAGGAAGTCCACTTCTGCTAAGATCTACCACAGAACGTGGACGATTTTCTTATCCTGGTGCTCTGCACAAGGAGTATCCCCCTGGCCATTCGCGTTACCTACTTTTCTTTCCTTCCTGCAATCTGGGTTGGAAAAGGGCTTGTCGCTCGGCTCCCTTAAAGGGCAAGTCTCGGCACTATCCGTGTTTTTTCAGAAGCGTCTAGCACGTCTTTCTCAGGTGCGCACGTTCCTGCAGGGGGTTTGTCATATCGTCCCCCCGTACAGGCGGCCGTTAGATCCATGGGATCTAAACAGGGTACTAGTTGCTCTACAGAAGCCGCCCTTCGAGCCTCTGAAAGATGTTTCACTTTCTCGACTCTCACAGAAAGTAGCTTTTCTGGTAGCGGTCACGTCTCTTCGGAGAGTGTCTGAGCTAGCAGCACTGTCATCCAAGGCTCCCTTCCTGGTGTTTCACCAGGACAAGGTAGTGCTGCGCCCCATTCAGGAGTTTCTCCCTAAGGTTGTATCCTCTTTTCATCTTAATCAGGATATCTCCTTGCCTTCTTTTTGTCCTCATCCAGTTCATCGGTATGAGAAGGATTTACATTTGTTAGATCTGGTGAGAGCACTCAGAATCTACATTTCCCGCACGGCGCCCCTGCGCCGCTCGGATGCACTCTTTGTACTTGTCGCTGGTAAACGCAAAGGGTCGCAGGCTTCCAAAGCCACCCTGGCTCGATGGATCAAAGAACCGATTCTTGAAGCCTACCGTTCTGCTGGGCTTCCGGTTCCATCGGGGCTGAAGGCCCACTCAACCAGAGCCGTGGGTGCGTCCTGGGCATTACGACACCAGGCTACGGCTCAACAGGTGTGCCAGGCAGCTACCTGGTCGAGTCTGCACACTTTCACCAAACATTATCAGGTGCATACCTATGCTTCGGCGGACGCCAGCCTAGGTAGAAGAGTCCTGCAGGCGGCAGTTGCCTCCCCATAGGGGAGGGCTGTCTTGCAGCTCTAACATGAGGTATTTCTTTACCCACCCAGGGACAGCTTTTGGACGTCCCAATCGTCTGGGTCTCCCAATGGAGCGCCGAAGAAGAAGGGAATTTTGTTACTTACCGTAAATTCCTTTTCTTCTAGCTCCTATTGGGAGACCCAGCACCCGCCCTGTTGTCCTTCGGGATTTTTGGGTTTTTTTGGATACACATGTTGTTCATGTTGAACGGTTTTCAGTTCTCCGATGTTACTTCGGAGTGAATTTGTTTAAACCAGTTATTGGCTTTCCTCCTTCTTGCTTTAGCACTAAAACTGAGCATCCCGTGATCCCACGGGGGGTGTATAGCCAGAAGGGGAGGGGCCTTACACTTTTTAGTGTAATGCTTTGTGTGGCCTCCGGAGGCAGTAGCTATACACCCAATCGTCTGGGTCTCCCAATAGGAGCTAGAAGAAAAGGAATTTACGGTAAGTAACAAAATTCCCTTCTTCCCGCACGGCGCCCCTGCGCCGATCGGATGCACTCTTTGTCCTTGTCACTGGTCAGCGCAAGGGGTCGCAGGCTGCCAAATCCACCCTGGCTCGATGGATCAAGTAACCAATCCTTGAAGCCTACCGTTCTGCTGGGCTTCCGGTTCCATCAGGGCTGAAGGCCCATTCTACCAGAGCCGTGGGTGCGTCCTGGGCATTACGGCACCAGGCTACGGCTCAGCAGGTGTGCCAGGCGGCTACCTGGGCGAGTCTGCACACCTTCACCAAGCGTTATCAGGTGCATGCCTACGCTTAGGCGGATGCCAGCCTAAGTAGAAGAGTCCTGCAGGCGGCGGTTGCCTCCATGTAGGGAAGGGCTGTTTTTACAGTCCAAACTTGAGGTATTAATTTACCCACCCAGGGACTGCTTTTGGACGTCCCAATCGTCTGGGTCTCCCAATGGAGCGCCGAAGAAGAAGGGAATTTTGTTACTTACCGTAAATTCCTTTTCTTCTAGCTCCAATTGGGAGACCCAGCACCCGCCGCTGTTTCCTTCGGGATTTTTGGTTTGTTCGGGTACACATGTTGTTCATGTTGAATGGTTTCAGTTCTCCGATGTTCCTTCGGATTGAATTTGTTTAACCAGTTATTGGCTTTCCTCCTTCTTGCTTTTGCACTAAAACTGAGCAGCCCGTGATCCCACGGGGGGTGTATAGGCAGAAGGGGAGGGGCCTTACACTTTTTAGTGTAATACTTTGTGTGGCCTCCGGAGGCAGTAGCTATACACCCCAATCGTCTGGGTCTCCCAATTGGAGCTAGAAGAAAAGGAATTTACGGTAAGTAACAAAATTCCCTTCTTTTTAGGCTTTTGATTGCAGGTTGTGAGTTGCACAGAACGTCGTCCCCATGGACTTCATTGTAAGTTGGTTGTATGAGTTTGGTCTGTGATTTGGCTTTTTCTTTGTCGCTCCATTGGGAGACCCAGACAATTGGGTGTATAGCTTCTGCCTCCGGAGGCCACACAAAGTATTACACTTTAAAAAGTGTAACCCCTCCCCTCTGCCTATACACCCTCCCGTGGACCACGGGCTCCTCAGTTTTATGCTTTGTGTGGAAGGAGGCACACATCCACTCATGAATTCTCAGACTTTTTATGTCGGTTGGAAGAAAAGAGGACCCCCACGGGGTCCCCGGCATGTTCCCTTCTCACCCCACTATGTCGGCGGTGTTGTTAAGGTTGAGGTACCCATTGCGGGTACAGAGGCTGGAGCCACATGCCGTCTCCTTCACCATCCCTTAGCGGCTCTGGGAGAAGTGGGATCCTGAGCGGTCTTCCATTTACTGGGACCGTGCTCCATCCGCAGCCCCTGAGGGAACTTGCCGGACCGGAGCCTCTTCAACCCCAGGGACCGGGCCCTGCAACTTAAAGGTACTCTGTATCCCTGTCGGGGATCGTACAGAGAGCGCACCTTCTTCCCGGGAGCCGCGGTACTTTTAAAACTGAGGAGGCCGGTGGACTTCCGCGCCGACCGTGCCTGCTTGTCGGGCGCGGCCTCAAATTTAGTCCCCGGCTTCACCGCGGCCTAGTCGCAAAAATCCCGCCCCCGGGCCTGCCTGTCAGGGGTAAGGGCAGGTTCTCCGGCATGACGTCGGATGTGAGGGCTGGAGCATCCTGCATGTCTTCCTCCCCCCTCACTGACCACTGTGGGGACCCCAGATTCCCGCTCTTGGCTGGCGCCGCCCTCGGCTCCACTCCTCCCCTGAGAGCTCCGGCGGCCATTTTCTGGCATTCTGCCGGTGGATGCTTCTCAGTGAACAGCTCAGCAGCTCCGGGGGATCCAAGGCAGGGAAACTGGAGGACACACTCCGCTCGTTAGCGGTCGGTAAGCCACACCGGTCACCCGGTGCTGGCCCCCCTGGGGTGCCGGTGTAGATACATATATATATGTTTATTCAATAGATATATATATATATCTGTTCGGTCAGTCCGTATACCTTGGTCCCTATATACCCTCAGTTGGTCACTCTCCTAGGAGACAACAGCATGTCGTCCACAAGGAGCAAAACTGCTAAGGCACAGGTTTTTTTCGCGGCCTGTACCTCTTGTGGGGCTATGTTGCCTGTGGGATCCACGTACCCTCACTGTGAGCAGTGTTCGACTCCTGCCACGCTTGCTCAGCCGGAGCCTCGGTCACTGGTGGGCCCCTCGGCTCAGGTAGACCCCCCTGCTCCCCCTGAACATGCAGGGACAGAGTCACAGGGGTTGGCCTCTTTTGCTGAGAAACTCTCAGTCCCTTTCTCAATCCATGGCACAGTCTTTGGACAAATGGTCTTCTAGGCTCCTGGAGGCATTGCAATCCAGACCGGACCCTTCACAGGCCCCGGTTCCTGTTAGCTTGTCTCCTCCAGGCCCCTCTCGGTCCGCGCCGCAGCGCGCTCCCAGCTTGGCCCCTAGGTCTCAGGCGGAGGACTCCTGCCTGGACCGCAGTCCCAGACCGGCAAAGCGGTCTCGCTGGGACTCTTCCCCGTCTTCCTCACGCTGCTCGGAGGACTCTCAGAAAGACGAGGCGGATGTGGGAGCTCAGGGTTCTGACCCTGACTTCGCCCTTAACCTTGATACACCTGAGGGGGATGCCTTAGTAAATGATCTTATCTCATCCTTCAACCAGGTGTTGGATCTCTCTCCCCCGCCTCCTCCTGTGGAGGAGTCGGCTTCTCAGCAGGAGAAACACCAGTTTTGGTTCCCCAAGCGTACGCGAAATACGTTTTTTGATCACTCTAACTTCAGGGATGCTGTCCAGAAGCCCAGGGCGGTCCCGGACAAGCGCTTTGCTAAACGGCATACTGACACGCGTTATCCCTTTCCATCTGAAGTTAAGGGCTGGTCTCACTCTCCCAAGGTGGATCCGCCAGTCTCCAAATTGGCTGCTAGATCCGTTGTCTCTGTTGCAGATGACTCATCCCTGAAGGATGCCACTGACAGACAGATAGAGCTCTTGGTGAAGTCCATCTATGAGGCCACGGGCGCGTCTTTCGCCCCGGCCTTTGCCGCCCGATGCACTTTTTCAGGCAGTGGACGCTCTGAAGTCAGAAGGTGTTGTGATCCCCGTTCCCCCTCAGGAACGTGGTCGCGGATTTTACTCCAACTTGTTCGTAGTGCCCAAAAAGGACGGGTCATTCTGTCCCGTTCTGGACCTCAAGCTACTCAACAGACATGTGAGAACCAGACGGTTTCGGATGGAATCGCTCCGCTCAGTCATCGCCTCGTTGTCACAAGGAGACTTCCTGGCATCGATCGACATAAAGGATGCTTATCTCCATGTGCCGATCGCACCCGAACATCGTTTCCTGCGTTTCGCCATCGGGGACGAACACCTCCAGTTCGTCGCATTGCCCTTCGGCCTGGCGACAGCCCCACGGGTTTTCACCAAAGTCATGGCATCCGTCGTGGCGGTCCTACACTCTCAGGGCCACTCAGTGATCCCCTACTTGGTCGATCTCCTAGTCAGGGCCCCTTCTCGGGTGGCGTGTCAACAAAGCCTTACCGTCGCTCTGGCGACTCTCCAGCAGTTCGGGTGGATCATCAACTTCCCGAAATCCAAGTTGACACCAACCCAATCACTGACTTACCTTGGGATGGAGTTTCACACACAGCCAGCGTTAGTCAAGCTACCGCTGGACAAACAGCTTTCTCTGCAGGCAGGGGTGCAATCACTTCTTCGGAGTCAATCACACCCCTTAAGGTGCCTCATGCACTTCCTGGGGAAGATGGTGGCAGCTATGGAGGCAGTGCCGTTTGCACTATTTCATCTACGGCCACTCCAATGGGATATTCTCCGCAAATGGGACAAGAGTTCGGCTTCCCTCGACAAGAACGTCTCTTTCCCTCGCGACCAAAACATCACTTCAGTGGTGGCTCCTACCCACATCTCTGTCGGGAGGAAGATCATTCCTACCCCCAACCTGGGCTGTGGTCACCACGGACGCGAGCCTGTCAGGTTGGGGAGCGGTTTTTCTCCACCACAGGGCTCAAGGAACCTGGACTCCGATAGAATCGTCCCTTCAGATCAATATTCTGGAGATAAGGGCAGTATATCTAGCCCTATTGGCTTTGCATCGGTGGCTGGAGGGCAGGCAGATCCGAATCCAGTCGGACAACGCCACTGCCGTCGCCTACATCAATCACCAAGGCGGCACTCGCAGTCGTCTGGCCTTCCAGGAAGTCCGGCGGATTCTGCAGTGGGTGGAAGACACAGGCTCCACCATCTCCGCAGTTCACATCCCGGGCGTAGAAAACTGGAAAGCAGATTTTCTCAGTCGTCAGGGCATGGACGCGGGGGAATGGTCTCTTCACCCAGACGTGTTTCGGGAGATCTGTCGCCGCTGGGGAACGCCGGACGTCGATCTCATGGCGTCACGGCACAACAACAAGGTCCCGGCCTTCATGGCACGGTCTCAGGATCACAGAGCTCTGGCGGCGGACGCGTTAGTGCAGGATTGGTCGCAGTTCCGACTGCCATATGTGTTTCCCCCTCTGGCAATGCTGCCCAGAGTACTACGCAAGATCAGGTCCGACTGCCGTCGCGCAATTCTCGTCGCTCCAGACTGGCCGAGGCGGTCGTGGTATCCGGATCTGTGACATCTCACGGTGGGTCAACCGTGGGCATTTCCAGACCGCCCAGACTTGCTGTCACAAGGTCCGTTTTTCCATCTGAATTCTGTGGCCCTCAACCTGACTGTGTGGCCATTGAGTCCTGGCTCCTAGCGTCTTCAGGGTTATCTCAGGATGTCATTGCCACCATGAGACAGGCCAGGAAGCCAACGTCCGCCAAGATCTATTATAGGTCTTGGCAAATCTTCCTGTCCTGGTGCACTGCTAACGGTTTTTCTCCATGGCCGTTTGCCTTACCCACATTCCTTTCATTCCTTCAATCTGGAGTGGACAAGGGTTTGTCCCTCGGCTCTATCAAGGGCCAAGTGTCAGCGCTCTCCGTGTTTTTTCAAAAGCGTCTAGCCAGGCTTCCGCAGGTCCGCACGTTCCTGCAGGGGGTCTGCCACATAGTCCCACCTTACAAACGTCCGTTGGAACCTTGGGACCTTAACAGGGTGCTGACGGCTCTTCAAAAGCCGCCTTTTGAGCCACTGCGGGATGTCTCTCTCTCCCGTCTTTCGCAGAAGGTGGCCTTCCTAGTGGCAGTCACGTCTCTTCGGAGAGTGTCTGAGCTTGCAGCGCTGTCGTGCAAAGCTCCCTTCCTGGTTTTTCACCAGGATAAGGTGGTTCTCCGTCCGGTCCTGGAATTTCTCCCTAAGGTGGTATCCCCTTTTCATCTAAATCAGGATATCTCCTTGCCTTCCTTTTGCCCTAATCCAATTCACCAGTGTGAAAAGGATTTGCACTCTTTGGATCTAGTGAGAGCACTCCGGTTCTACGTGTCTCGCACGGCGCCCCTGCGCCGTTCAGATGCGCTCTTTGTCCTTGTCACTGGCCAGCGTCAGTGCTCTCAGGCCTCCAAGTCAACCTTGGCTCGGTGGATCAAGGAACCGATTCTCGAGGCCTACCGTTCTTCTGGGCTTCCACTTCCTTCAGGGCTGAAAGCCCATTCTACCAGAGCCGTGGGTGCGTCCTGGGCATTGCGGCACCGGGCGACAGCTCAGCAGGTGTGTCAGGCAGCTACGTGGTCTAGTCTGCACACTTTCACGAAGCACTATCAAGTGCATACCTATGCGTCGGCTGAGGCCAGTCTAGGTAGGCAAGTCCTTCAGGCGGCGGTTGCCCACCTGTAAGAGGGGGCCGTTTTTCGGCTCTTTCGATTTGAGGTATTCTTTTACCCACCCAGGGACTGCTCTTGGACGTCCCAATTGTCTGAGTCTCCCAATGGAGCGACAAAGAAAAAAAAGGGAATTTTGTTTACCGTAAATTCCTTTTCTTCTAGCTCCTATTGTGAGACCCAGACAATTGGGTGTATAGCTTCTGCCTCTGGAGGCCACACAAAGTATTACACTTTAAAAGTGTAACCCCTCCCCTCTGCCTATACACCCTCCCGTGGACCACGGGCTCTTCAGTTTTGGTGCAAAAGCAGGAAGGAGAAAACTTATAAATTGGTCTAGGGTAAATTCAATCCGAAGGATGTTCGGAGAACTGAAGACCATGAACCATAAGAACAATTCAACATGAACATGTGTACACAAAAGAACAACTAGCCCAAAGGGCACAGGGGCGGGTGCTGGGTCTCCCAATAGGAGCTAGAAGAAAAGGAATTTACGGTAAGTAAACAAAATTCCCTTTTTCACAGCCGAGGCTCTACACTAGTCACCACATAGCTCTAGGCTTAGGGTACCGTCACACTTAAGCGACGCTCCAGTGATCCCACCAGCAATCTGACCTGGTCAGGATCGCTGGTGCGTCGCTACATGGTCGCTGGTGAGCTGTCAATCAGGCAGATCTCACCAATGACCAGCCACCAGCGACGCGTGGAAGCGATGCTGCGCTTGGTAACTAAGGTAAATATCGGGTAACCAAGCAAAGCCCTTCGCTTGGTTACCCGAAATTTACCATGGTTACCAGTGCACAACGCTTGGCGCTGGCTCCCTGCACTCGTAGCCAGAGTACTCATCGGGTTAATAAGCAAACCGCTTTGCTTATTTACCCGATGTGTACTTTGGCTACGTGTGCAGGGAGCGGTCACTGGCAGCCTTAGAGCGGCGGATGCTAGTAACCAAGGTAAATATCGGGTAACCAAGCAAAACCCTTCGCTTGGTTGCCCGATATTTACCTTAGTTACCAGCATCCGCAGCTTCCAGATGCCGGCTCCCTGCACATTCAGATCGTTGCTCTCTCGCTGTCAAACACAGCGATGTGTGCTTCACAGCAGGAGAGCAACGTCCAAAAAATGAACCAGCACTGTGTGTAACAAGCAGCGATTTCACAGCAGGGGCCAGATCGCTGCTCAGTGTCACACACAGCGAGATCGCTAATGAGGTCACTGGTGCGTCACAAAAACCGTGACTCAGCAGCGATCTCGCTATGTGAGAAGTACCCCTTAGTGACATGTTTTTAGAAATATCAAGAACAATATGATCTGATTGGGTAAGGGTATGTGCACACGTCGCAAATTTTCTGCATGAAATCTGCATCTTCTGGCAGAAAAAAAATGCACTGAAAAAAGTAAGCATTTATGATACATTTTTTTTAATGAAGTCAATGCCTGGAAGGGCTTAAAAACGCCCCTACAATTGACATGCTGCAGCTCTGCACCAAAATCTGCAAGGAAAAAAAAAACATGCGCACAACACTTCAGAGAACTCTGACTTTGCTGACTTCAGGATAACCATGCAGATTTATCAAAATATGTACCATGTGCACAGAGTCTTACTAGCTTTAAAGGAAGCTGTCATCATGAATCGGGGACAGTCTCCACCATTACAGATTGGTGAAAGTAGAATCCGTCAATAAGGTCAGCCAGTTAAAGGGAACCTGTCATGTACAATTTGCACTCAGAACCACAAGCAGTTCTGGGTGCATATTGCTAATCCCTGCCTAACAGTCCCTGTATCTAGTAACATAGATTAAGAGATCTTTAGAAAAAGAATTTCTAAAGATCCTTTATGATATGCTAATGAGGCCAGGGACTAGTCACAAGTTTCTGCACTTATTCCGCCCTCCTAGCTTGTTAGCATGCCCACAGAGACGTGCTAACATGCTATTCAATGTCCAGCATCCTCGGCAGTGACGCACGCACCTTTCCGTTATCACCGCCTCAGACGCCAGGTTTAGACTCTGCACATGATCAGAAGTCCCAGCACTTCCAGTAATGCGCACTATGAAGCCGGGTGTACGAGTCGGCTCCAGAGAGGTCTAGTGCGCATGACCGGAAGTGCCGGCACTCCTGATCATGCGTGCTGAGGCGGTGATAACGGACAGGTACGCGCGTCACCGCCGATGACACTGTGCATTGAATAGCATGTTGGCATGCCCACAGCTGCATGCTAACATGCTAAGGCCTCTTTCACACATCAGTTTTTTGCCATCAGTTAGAATCCTTTTTGTGACGGATCCGTCGCAGATTGTGGTAAAACTGATGCGACAGATCCTGTAAAAAAAAAAAAAAAAAATCCATTGTACCAATTTTTTCTTACCAGAAAGAATTTACACCTCATCTGAGCATGCTCGGTTGAAAAAGAAACAGACCCGTCACCGAAATCCGTCCAACAGATCATGCGCCCATAGACTTCCATTATAACAAACGCCAGATGCCGACGGATCCGTCGCTGTCCATTTTGTCGACACAGACAAAAACGTTCACGTGGACGTCGGCTCCGTCGGACGGAAAAACATTTTTCGACGGATGTGTCGCACAACGGATGAAACGTGAGGCCATCCGTCGCTAATACAAATCAATGAGGAAAAACCGGATCCAGCGCTGGATCCGTATTTTTTCACAAAACGACGGATTGTGACTGATGGCAAAAAACTGTGTGAAAGAGGCCTTAGGCTACATGCACACGCTGCGTTTTTTGCTGCGTTTTTGGCTGCAGTTTTGCGGTCAGAGCTTTCTGACATTTGACTTCCCAGCAAAGTCTATGAGAAGTCAGATTTGCTATGCACACGTTGCAGTTTGTCAGCGTTTTATTTGTCAAAAGTTTGTGACAAAAAAAGATGCAGCATGTTCAATCTTCCTGCGTTTTTTTCAACATTTGTCACAAAAACTCAGCAAAAACGCATGTTGTGAAAAACCCACCTATAATTACAAGCATTTTTTTGACATTTCCAGGCTCTCTGACAACATGCAGTTTTGGCTGCAGTTTGTGAACACAAAAAGATGCAGCGTGCGCATGTAGCATTAGAGTAGCGGAATAGTCATCGGAAATGACCTTGTGACTTGTCCCTGGCCTCATTAGCATATCATAAAGGATCTTTAGAAATACTTTTCTTCGGCGCTCCATTGGGAGACCCAGACGATTGGGTGTATAGCTACTGCCTCCGGAGGCCACACAAAGCATTACACTAAAAAGTGTAAGGCCCCTCCCCTTCTGGCTATACACCCCCCGTGGAGTCACGGGATGCTTAGTTTTCAAGCTTTGTGCGAAGGAGGCACACATCCATGCATAGCTCCACTGTTTAGTCAGCAGTAGCTGCTGACTATATCGGATGGAAGAAAAGAGGGCCCATATAGGGTCCCCAGCATGCTCCCTTCTCACCCCACTTGCGGTTTGTAAGGTTGAGGTACCCATTGCGGGTACGGAGGCTGGAGCCCACATGCTGCTTTCCTTCCCCATCCCCCTGAGGGGCTCTGTGGAAGTGGGATCTTACCGGCCCCCAAACCCTGAGGCCGAGCTCCATCCACAGACCCAGAGACCCTGCTGGAGGAGCTGAGTACCGTCAGGGACATGGCCCTGCAACAGTCAGGTACTCTGTGTCCCCGCACAGACAGGCCACGCACACTCCAGACTTGCTGGGTGTGCTAGTGCGCCGGGGACAGTAGCGCTGCGCGCTGGGGTTAGAGTCACTGCAGCTTAGCTGAGTGACTTTATGTGTGGGAACTACTGCGCCGGCCGCTCCGGGAGCGGCGGCGCGGCTGGGACTTGTAGTGCGCCGGGGACTCGCGCTGACCGCGCTTTTACGGCGGCAGCGCTCATAAATCTAGTCCCCGGCTTTTGCGGCCTAGCTCTGCTTCGTTCCCGCCCCCACCCTGTCAATCAGGGAAAGGGAGAGACGCTGTTCTATAGTCAGCGCCGAGGGCTGGAGTCTTATTTACATACTCCAGCCCTCTCACTGGGCACAGTGGGGACGCATGTTTCCCGCTCTTGGTCTCAACACGCCCAGGGCCCGCCCCTCTCCACAGGACGCCGGCAGCCATTCCTGCATGCAGTCTGGCTGGAGAACGGACACAGGCTCTGGGGGACTCAGACAAGGGGCTCTGGCGACCACACACCCGCGTTTATGCGGGCGGTAAGCTGCACATAAGTGCTGGCCCCACTAGTGCCACAGTGTTATTTGGTGCACTTTTTCCCTGTACCATATATATTTATATTGCACTGTACAGTCGCTTCTTGGCTTATACCCTATATTGCTCTGAGGAGACAACAACATGTCATCCGCAAAACGCAAGGGTGCCAAGGCAAAGGCGGTATGCACTGCTTGTGCCGCATGTGGGGCTAATCTACCGGCAGGTTCCAATGACCCCCATTGTGTGCAATGTTCGATCCCTGTGCCACTTCGGCAGCCAGAGTCTATGGTAGTAGTGGCCCAGGCAGAGACGCCTGTGAACCCTGCCCCGGTGACGGGGACAGAATTTGCAGTTTTTGCTGATAAGATGTCTGTGACTATGACAAAAATCCTGGAGACCTTGCAGTCCAGGCCAGTTACTCAGACCATGGACACTGCTGGGTCTATGCTCCCCGGTCCCCCCCAGTTGGAACTAATCCGTACTTCAGGGGGTCCCAGGCATCACAGGCTGAAGACTCTGACTCGGATGACAGTCCCAGGCAGCCTAAGCGGGCTCGCTGGGAAAGACCCTCGACGTCATCACACTGGTCAGGGTCTCAGCGAGAAGAAGAGACAGAGATGGATGATCAGGAATCTAATCCTGACACCGCTCTCAATCTAGATACCCCTGATGGTGACGCTATGGTAAATGACCTTATAGCGGCCATCAATAGACTGTTGGATATTTCTCCCCCAGCCCCTTCAGCAGAGGAGGCAGCTGCACAGCAGGAGAAGTTCCATTTCCGGTATCCCAAGCGTAAATTGAGTACTTTTCTGGACCACTCTGACTTCAGAGAATCAGTCCAGAAACATCATGCTTATCCAGACAAGCGTTTCTCCAAACGTCTTAAGGATACACGTTATCCCTTTCCCCCTGACGTGGTCAAACGCTGGACCCAGTGTCCAAAGGTGGATCCCCCAATATCCAGGCTTGCAGCTAGATCCATAGTTGCAGTGGAGGATGGGGCTTCACTTAAAGATGCCAATGACAGACAGATGGACCTTTGGTTGAAATCTGTCTATGAAGCTATCGGCGCGTCGTTTGCTCCAGCATTCGCGGCCGTGTGGGCACTCCAAGCTATTTCAGCTGGTCTGGCACAGGTGGACTCTATCATACGTCCAGCAGTGCCGCGAGTGGCGTCCTTAACTACGCAAATGTCTGCGTTTGCGACCTACGCTATCAATGCGGTACTGGACTCTACGAGCCGTACCTCAATGGCGTCCGCCAACTCTGTGGTTTTGCGCAGAGCCTTGTGGTTAAAGGAATGGAAAGCAGATTCTGCTTCCAAGAAATGTTTAACCAGCTTGCCACTATCTGGAGACAGACTGTTTGGTGAGCAATTGGCTGAAATCATTAAACAGTCCAAGGGTAAAGACTCCTCCTTACCCCAGCCCAGATCAAGCAAACCTCAACAAAGGAGGTGGCAGTCGAGGTTTCGGTCCTTTCGAGGCTCCGGCAAGGCCCAATCCTCCTCGTCCAAAGGGACTCAGAAGGAGCAAAGGAGCTCAGATGCCTGGCGGGCTCACTCACGCCCCAAGAAAGCAACCGGAGGAACCGCTTCTAAGCCGGCTGCCTCATGACTTTCGGCCTCCTCTCTCCGCATCCTCGGTCGGTGGCAGGCTCTCCCGCTTTTGCGACATTTGGCTGCCACAGGTCAAGGACCGGTGGGTAACAGACATTTTGTCTCACGGGTACAGGATAGAGTTCAGTTCTCGTCCTCCGCCTCGGTTCTTCAGAACTTCCCCACATCCCGACCGAGCAGATGCCCTTCTGCAGGCGGTGGGCTCTCTAAGAGCAGAAGGAGTGGTGATCCCTGTTCCTCTTCAGGAACAAGGGCAAGGTTTTTACTCCAATCTCTTTGTGGTGCCAAAAAAGGACGGCTCATTCCGTCCTGTTCTGGACCTAAAACTGCTCAACAAGCATGTAAACGCCAGGCGGTTCCGGATGGAATCCCTCCGCTCCGTCATTGCCTCAATGTCTCAAGGAGATTTCCTTGCATCGATAGACATCAAAGATGCTTATCTCCACGTGCCGATTGCTCTAGAGCACCAACGCTTTCTGCGTTTCGTGATAGGAGACGACCATCTTCAATTCGTAGCTCTGCCATTTGGTCTGGCGACAGCCCCACGGGTTTTCACCAAGGTCATGGCGGCAGTGGTAGCAATCTTGCACTCTCAGGGACACTCGGTGATCCCTTACTTAGACGATCTGCTTGTAAAAGCACCCTCTCAAGAGGCATGCCAACTCAGCCTGAATGTTGCGCTGGAGACTCTCCAGACTTTCGGGTGGATCATCAACTTTTCAAAGTCCAATCTGTCACCGACCCAATCACTAACGTATCTTGGCATGGAGTTTCATACTCTCTCAGCGATAGTGAAGCTTCCGCTGGACAAGCAGCGGTCACTACAGACAGGGGTGCAGTCTCTCCTTCAAGGTCAGTCGCACCCCTTAAGGCGCCTCATGCACTTCCTGGGGAAGATGGTGGCAGCAATGGAGGCAGTCCCGTTTGCGCAGTTTCATCTGCGCCCACTTCAGTGGGACATTCTCCGCCAATGGGACGGGAAGACAACTTCCCTGGACAGGAAAGTCTCCCTGTCCCAGACGGCCAAGGACTCTCTGCAATGGTGGCTTCTTCCCACCTCATTATCACAGGGAAGATCCTTTCTACCCCCATCCTGGGCAGTAGTCACGACAGGCGCGAGTCTGTCAGGGTGGGGAGCAGTTTTTCTCCACCACAGGGCTCAGGGTACGTGGACTCAGCAAGAGTCCACCCTTCAGATCAATGTTCTGGAAATCAGGGCAGTGTATCTGGCCCTACTAGCCTTCCAGCAGTGGCTGGAAGGAAAGCAGATCCGAATTCAGTCGGACAACTCCACAGCGGTGGCATACATCAACCACCAAGGAGGGACACGCAGTCGGCAAGCCTTCCAGGAAGTCCGGCGGATTCTGATGTGGGTGGAGGACAGAGCATCCACCATATCCGCGGTTCACATCCCGGGCGTGGAAAACTGGGAAGCAGACTTCCTCAGTCGCCAGGGTATGGATGCAGGGGAGTGGTCCCTTCACCCGGACGTGTTTCAGGAAATCTGTTGCCGCTGGGGGGTGCCGGACGTCGACTTAATGGCGTCTCGGCACAACAACAAGGTCCCGACCTTCATGGCGCGGTCCCGCGATCAAAGGGCTCTGGCGGCAGACGCCCTAGTGCAAGATTGGTCGCAGTTCCGGCTCCCTTATGTGTTTCCACCTCTGGCACTCCTGCCCAGAGTGCTACGCAAAATCAGATCCGATTGCAGCCGCGTCATACTCGTCGCTCCAGACTGGCCGAGGAGGTCGTGGTACCCGGATCTGTGGCATCTCACGGTCGGCCAACCGTGGGCACTACCAGACCGACCAGACTTACTGTCCCAAGGGCCGTTTTTCCATCGGAATTCTGCGGCCCTGAACCTGACTGTGTGGCCATTGAGTCCTGGATCCTAGCGTCTTCAGGATTATCCCAAGGGGTCGTTGCCACCATGAGACAGGCTAGAAAGCCCACGTCTGCTAAGATCTACCACAGAACGTGGAAGATATTCTTATCCTGGTGCTCTGCTCAGGGAGTGTCTCCCTGGCCATTTGCATTGCCTACTTTTCTTTCTTTCCTGCAATCTGGGTTAGAAAAAGGTTTGTCGCTTGGCTCCCTGAAAGGGCAAGTCTCGGCGCTATCCGTCTTTTTTCAGAAGCGTCTAGCACGACTTTCTAAGGTGCGCACGTTCCTGCAGGGGGTTTGTCATATCGTACCCCCGTACAAGCGGCCGTTAGATCCATGGGATCTGAACAGGGTACTAGTTGCCCTCCAGAAGCCGCCCTTCGAGCCTCTGAGGGATGTTTCACTTTCTCGACTATCACAGAAAGTGGCTTTTCTGGTAGCGATCACATCTCTTCGGAGAGTGTCTGAGCTAGCAGCGCTGTCATCCAAGGCTCCTTTCCTGGTCTTCCACCAGGACAAGGTGGTACTGCGCCCCATTCAGGAGTTTCTCCCTAAGGTGGTATCCTCTTTTCATCTAAATCAGGATATCTCCTTGCCTTCCTTTTGTCCTCATGCAGTTCATCGGTATGAGAAGGATTTACATTTGTTAGATCTGGTGAGAGCACTCAGAATCTACATTTCCCGCACGGCGCCCCTGCGCCGCTCCGATGCACTCTTTGTCCTTGTCGCTGGTAAGCGCAAAGGGTCGCAGGCTTCCAAAGCCACCCTGGCTCGATGGATCAAAGAACCAATTCTTGAAGCCTACCGTTCTGCTGGGCTTCCGGTTCCGTCAGGGCTAAAGGCCCACTCAACCAGAGCCGTGGGTGCGTCCTGGGCATTACGACACCAGGCTACGGCTCAACAGGTGTGCCAGGCAGCTACCTGGTCGAGTCTGCACACCTTCACCAAACATTATCAGGTGCATACCTATGCTTCGGCGGACGCCAGCCTAGGTAGAAGAGTCCTGCAGGCGGCAGTTGCCTCCCCATAGGGGAGGGCTGTCTTGCAGCTCTAACATGAGGTATTTCTTTACCCACCCAGGGACTGCTTTTGGACGTCCCAATCGTCTGGGTCTCCCAATGGAGCGCCGAAGAAGAAGGGAATTTTGTTACTTACCGTAAATTCCTTTTCTTCTAGCTCCTATTGGGAGACCCAGCACCCGCCCTGTTGTCCTTCGGGATTTTTGGGTTTTTTTGGATACACATGTTGTTCATGTTGAACGGTTTTCAGTTCTCCGATGTTACTTCGGAGTGAATTTGTTTAAACCAGTTATTGGCTTTCCTCCTTCTTGCTTTAGCACTAAAACTGAGCATCCCGTGACTCCACGGGGGGTGTATAGCCAGAAGGGGAGGGGCCTTACACTTTTTAGTGTAATGCTTTGTGTGGCCTCCGGAGGCAGTAGCTATACACCCAATCGTCTGGGTCTCCCAATAGGAGCTAGAAGAAAAGGAATTTACGGTAAGTAACAAAATTCCCTTCTTCCTAAAGATCTCTTTATCTATGCTAGTGTATACAGGGACTGTTGGGCAGGGATTAGCAATATGGACCCAGAACTGCTCGTATTGCACCTGACATGTTCCCTTTAAGCTGGTGCTTGCCGACTTTTCTGAGCCCATCTGTTTGATTGACAGGTCTATACTTTTGTGTGTGTACTAGGAAGATAGCTGTCAATCTAGGTGAGTCTGGCAGAAAGAATCCCCAGTGACTAGTACTTTATCTCCTGGCAAGCAATAAAAAAATCAGGTGGGAAGAATAGATGTAAACAGCAGCAGACTAAGGCTGGGTTCACACATAGCGACAGCGACAACGAAGTCGCTGTTACGTCTCCATTTTCTGTGACGTAACAGCGACCTTGTAAGTCGCTTTTATGATCGCTGCTTAGCTGTCAAACACAGCGACGCAGCAGCGATCATAACGTCTCTACATGTGCAGGGAGCCGCGCACACTGTTTAGCGCTGGCTCCTTGCTCTCCTAGCTACAGTACACATGGGGTTAATTACCCGATGTGTACTGCAGCTACATGTGCAGAGAGCAGGAGCCGGCGCTGGCAGCAAGAGCGGCGGAGGCTGGTAACAAAGGTAAATAACGGGTTACCACCTTGGTTACCCGATGTTTACCCTGGTTACAGCTTACCACAGCTGCCAGACGCCGGCTCCTGCTCCCTGCTCGCTTCATTTCGTCGCTCTCTCTCTGTCACACACAGCGATGTGTGCTTATCAGCGGGAGAGCAACAATAAAAAAAACGAACCAGGGCTGTGTGTAACGAGCAGCGATCTCACAGCAGGGGCCAGATCGCTGCTCAGTGTCACACACAGCGAGATCGCTAATGAGGTCACTGCTGCGTCACAAAAAACGTGACTCAGCAGCGATCTCGCTGTGTGAAGCACCCCTAAAGGTGGTGTCACACATAGCGACGCAGCAGCGATCACGACCAGCGATCTGACCTTATCAGGATCGCTGCTGCGTCGTTACATGGTTGCTGGTGAGCTGTCAAAAGTCAGGCAGATCTCATCAGCGACCAGCCCCCAGCCAGCAGCGACGCGTGGAAGCATAACTAAGGTAAATATCGGGTAACCAAGGAAAGCACTTCTCTTGGTTACACGATATTTACCATAGTTACTAGCGTCCGCCGCGCTCACGCTGCCAGTGCCGGCTCCCTGCTCCCTGCTCTCCTAGCCAGAGTACACATCGGGTTAATTACCCAATGTGTACTCCAGCTACGTATGCAGGGAACAGGGAGCCGGCACTGGCAGCTTGAGACCGGCGGATGCTAGTAACGAAGGTAAATATCGGGTAACCAAGGAAAGGGCTTCTTGGTTACCCGATGTTTACCGTGGTTACAGCTTACCGCAGGCTTCCAGACGCCGGCTCCCTGCTCGCTTCAGTTCGTTGCTCTCTCGCTGTCACACACAGCGATGTGTGCTTCACAGCAGAAGAGCAACGTCCAAAAAATGAAGCTGGACATTCAGCAACGACCGGCGACCTCACAGCAGGGGCCACGTCGTTGCTGGATGTCACACACAGCGACAGAATGTCGCTGCTACGTCACAGAAAATGGTGACTTAGCAGCGACGTCGTTGTCGTCGTCGCTATGTGTTACACCACCTTAAGCAGCACTGAGGCCTAGAGAAGCGGCACTCCTGTTTGCCTCTACTCTCCCCACTGGATTGTTGTTCCTTGCTATGAGATGATAACGATTTTTCCACAGTGTGGTGATTGCCGTCATCTTCACTTCTACAATTCTTTCAGTGACTTATGTATAATGACCGAGAACACCTGATTATTCCAACATAGCTATGTGCATGGACGACATCGAAGTACCATATACCCTTGTGCATTTATGAGAGGAAAATGGCAGTGCCAAGTGTTTGTTCCAACTTTTTGGTTTTCTATAAAAGATATGTGTAATGATGGAGCCGTTCTGTGATTGAAGGTGCCACACAATGAATGACCTGACCTGACTTTAGGGCTACATCTAGTTATACCCCTGTGGGGAGAGGAAAAAAGCTTCTGTGTTTGTCCAATGTGTGAATATTTTGTGTGGCCACCAAGCTCTGCCTTAAAGGGGTGGTTCACCCATATTTTTTATTGTCTAGATCGATATTATATTGAGAAACAATGTTTCTCTCAAATACCTTGTGTTGTCAATAGTGCCTGTGAGAGGCGCTATTGCAGACCGCTGCTCCCCGTCCAGTGACGTACCCGTCCAATGCTGCCTCGTCACATCCATGCAGCCGGCTACAGTCTGAGCCCATCTGCTCCCTGCTCCTCCTCCCTCCTCCCTCACAGCACGTCTCTTGCTTGCAGCGTACTGCGAGGAGGGAGGGGGGAGCAGGAGATGCGCCGTGCTGTGCTAGGAGGGAGGAGGGAGCAAATGGGCTGTGACAGCAGTGAAGCACCGCTCACAGCTCAGAGTCTGGAAGACTGTAGCCGGCTGCACGGATGTGACGTGGCAGCATTGGACGGGTACGTCACTGGACGGGGAGCAGCGGTCTGCAATAGCGCCTCTCACAGGCACTATTGCCAACACAAGGTATTTGAGAGAAACATTGTTTCTCAATATAATATCGATCTAGACAATAAAAAATATGGGTGAACCACCCCTTTAACTCTCTTGAGCGTGAAGGTCACTAGAGCTTCACAGGAGCCGCTGGATCCTCTTCCATCCTCCATGACGACATCACAGAGCTGGTGGATGTTAGAGACCTTGTGCTCTTCCATCTTCCGCTTGAGGAGGCCCCACAGATGCTCCATAGGGTTTAGGTTTGGAGACACTTGGCCGGTCCAGCACCTTTACTTGCCCTCAGTTTCCTTAGCAAGACCGTGGGGTGGTCTTAAAGGTTTGTTTGGGGTCATTATCTGAAGGGAGAGAATCCTGCTCAGCTTCAGTATGTCACAGTACATGTTGGAATTCATGGTTCCCTCAATGAACTGTAGCCCCCCACAGCGGGCAGCACTCATGCAGCTCCAAACCATGACACTACTCCCCCTCCACCACCATGCCAGAAGTTGATAAATTCAGTTTTCTCTGCTGGAGATCTAGTAGAGCTCAGAATGCTGAGCTCTGTATAACCCTGCCCACACCACTGGCAGCTCTGTGTATACTGACAGAGCTGCTAATCAGTGGGGTGTGTGTGTGTGTGTGTGTGTTGCTGTTGAGACGCCTTGTCCTGTAGCAATAAATTCCTGCTGTTAAAATATTTTATTGAAAGAAAAACAGAGCTTGGTAAGTGACATATTGCTGGAATCTGGGTCTCGGCCCTTACATCATGCTGCTTTCATATTACATACCAAAAAACATGGTGACCGATTCCCTTTAAAGTGATTATCTGGGACTATAAAAACAGAACTGCCATTTTCCCTAAACAGCACAACTCTTATCCAGAAATTGTCTGCTTTTGCAATTGTTATATTCATTTACCTGCAAAACTAGACAGAATCCATGGACAGGTCATAGTGTTCTGGAAATAGACTGGTAACGTTGAGATTGTTGATATTTTTTAACAAATATGGTTCTCAGACAGTTCTTCTGTTTCTGTTCTCCATGCTTAATATGGCACACATAGAAACACAATGCAAAGACTGAGTCAACTTCTCCCCTTTTTAGCCGGTTTCAGGTGTGATTTTTATATTGCCCACTCTTGTTTCTTGCCACAGGAGAGTTTGAACGAGCATCACATGCTTGAAACAAAGTTGTTTACCCACAATTTCTTTATCGTTCCTAAAACGAAAAAAGTGTAGCTCCTCCGTCTGAGCTTATACACCCCCTGGTAGCCAGTCCTAGCCAGTTTATTGCTTTGTGTCAGGAGGCATACATCCACACATGCATTCTCATCTGATTTGTTTGACTTTTGGAAAGAGTTTGAAGAAGTGCGGGTCCATGTCTGGACTCCCGGCATGTCCCTTCTCACCCCACTGTGTCGGCGGTGTTGTTAGGGTTGATTTACAAGGCTGCAGCCTTACATGCCGCGCTCCTTCCCCATCCCTTCTGGGCTCTGGCTTGAAGTGGGAGCCAGCACGGTCTCCATGCCTGGCAGGAGTCCGGTGTCCATCCACAGCCCCTTGAAGATTCTGTTGGACCGGAGCACTCATCCCCAGGGACATGGCCCTGCGTCTCAGCAGCTAAGTACCTGAGATGTTTATGTTGGGGGTCCCGGTTCTTTATTGTAAGGGGAGAGTATGCTGTATGTGATTGTTTTAACTTTTCCGGCGGGTTCTCCAGCTTTTGCCTGAGAACCGCGCCGATGGTGCCTGCTTGTCGGCCTTGCCGCTTAAATTTAGGCCCTGGCTTCGCCGGAGGCCTAGTTTCATTTTCCTGCCCTCGCATGTCACTCATGCAGAGGGACAGGTTCGGCTCCTCCCGGCGGCCGTTCTACACAGGGGAGGGACACTCCCCACTGCTGGGGCATCCCTCCTTCCCTGCAGGTCTCTATAGCCCTCCAGTTCCCGCTCTTTTATAGGAACGCCCTCTTCTCAGGCAGAGTTCACTCTGCTCTGGGACATCCTGCATTCTGCATCTCTGCTGAGGTGCTGCGACTGGGGGACCGGGCTTCGGGATCTGGAGGGCACACAACACCGCGCTCAGCGGTCTGGTAAGCCACAGCCGGTCTCCGGTTGTGGACCTCTGTATATTCTCCCTGGGGTTCATTCTCTGCAAAGCCCCCACTCCAGCAGCATGTCTCACACAAGGAGCAAGGCTCCAAAGCTTTATTCTGCATGCACTGCATGTAAGCTCCTGCTGCCTGAGCCGAGCACCTATCCACATTGTGATGTCTGCTCTAACTTGACAGTGCCACAGCCTGGAGTCTCACCCCCAGTGGTCTCTCAGGCTGCTGCTGCACCTGTGATTGAACCCCCGGCCTGGGCAGAGTCCTTTTCTAGGTCCATATCCCAGTCATTTGCTGAGTCCATGGGAATTTTGTCCAGGACTTTGAATATGCATCAGCCCCCCTCACAGGGTGCCTCTAATACTCTTGACAGAGGACTCCTGTCCTCTGACCTCCGTCCATCGGAGCTCACGGAGGATTCATCATCTGATCCCAGACCCCGTCCTTCTAAGAGAAGGCGCAGGGTTTCCTCCCCCTCCCCATCCCACGGCTCTGCCTCAAGAGCTGACTCTCAAGATGAGGAGGATGCCCTCACTGGGGGCTCGGAGGCTATGTATCCCATCGATTTCTCTGAGGGTGACTCAGATCTTAGTGATTTGATTGCTTCTATTAATTCTGTGCTGGATCTCAATCCGCCAGTATCAGAGGAGCAACTCTCTTTGGCAGAAAAACATCAGTTTACCTCGCCTAAGAGAGTGAAGAGTGTGTTCTTTAACCACTCCAGTTTTCAGACCGCTGTGACAAAACCCAGGGCCTGCCCTGACAAACGCTTTCCAAAGCGTGGTTCTGATGACCGGTTTCCATTTCCACCTGAGGTGGTCAAGGAGTCGTCTCACTCCCCAAAGGTAGACCCTCCGATGTCTAGGCTATCAGCCCGGACCGTTGTGTCGGTGGCTGACGGCACCTCACTTAAGGATTCCACTGACCGTCAGATTGACCTTCTGGCCAAATCTGTGTATGAAGCTGCGGGGGCCGCGTTTTCCCCGACTTTTGCAGCAGTGTGGGCTCTCAAAGCCATCTCTGCTTCTCTAGAGGAGATGCATTCCCTCACCAAGGAATCTATGCCTGAGATGGTTGCCTTAGCTGCTCAGGCTTCAGCTTTTTCATCCTATGCCATGTCTGCCATGCTAGAGGCTGCTCACCGCACTGCGGTGGCTTCAGCTAATTCTCTTGTTATCTGCAGGATTTTGTGGCTTCGAGAGTGGAAGGCAGATGCTTCTTCCAAGAAGTTTCTTGCTGGGCTCCCTTTTGCTGGTTCACGGCTGTTTGGTGAACAGCTGGATGAAATCATTAAAGAAGCTACTGGCGGGAAGAGTACTTCCATGCCACAAACCAAGACCAGGAAACCCGCCCAGGGTAGGAATCAATCGAGGTTTCGTTCCTTTCGTTCCTCCAACTGGTCATCCTCTAAGCCTTCCGCCTCGTCCGCTAACTCAGCCAAGGATCAGAAATCCAACTGGCGCCCAAAAGCGCGTCCGCAGAAGACCGCAGGAGGTTCTGCCACTAAGGCAGCTTCCTCATGACTCTCGGCCCGCTCCAGCCACGTCCTTAGTCGTGGCAGGCTCTCCCACTTTGGCGACGCTTGGTTAAAGCAAGTCTCCGATCAGTGGGTGAGAGACATCATATCTCACGGCTACAGGATAGAATTCTCTTCCAGCCCTCCAAATAGATTTTTTTCTCTCAACTCCCCCCTGCTCCACGGCCGCCGCCTTCTCGCAGGCCGTGGCGTCCTTGCAGGCAAACGGAGTGATTGTCCCAGTTCCCGCTCAGGAACGGTTCAGAGGTTTTTACTCAAATCTCTTCCTAGTTCCAAAAAAGGACGGTACCTTCCGGCCCATCCTGGATCTCAAGCTTCTCAACAAGCATGTCCGGGTGCGGCATTTTCGCATGGAGTCTCTGCGATCAGTCATTGCCTCTATGACCCAAGGGGAGTTCCTGGCGTCCATCGACATCAGAGATGCCTATCTACATGTGCCAATCGCAGTGTCACATCAGCGTTGGTTACGTTTTGCGATAGGAGAGGATCATTTCCAATTCGTGGCTCTCCCCTTCGGGTTAGCCACGGCCCCTCGGGTATTCACCAAGGTCATGGCGGCAGTGATTGCGGTCCTGCACCTCCAGGGGTTAGCAGTGCTTCCTTATCTGGACGACCTTCTGGTCAAGGGTACATCCAGCGCAGACTGTCAGCGGAGTGTTTCGCTCACTCTCGCCACCCTAGCCCAATTCGGGTGGATTGTCAATCTTCCCAAATCCACTCTGACTCTGACCCAGAGTCTCACGTACCTAGGGATGCAGTTCGAGACTTTAAGGGCAACTTCACAAGTGCCGGCAGACAAACGGCTGTCACTCCGGTTGGCGGTGCGCTCTCTCCTGAGGCCCCGCCGTTATACCCTCAGGCATCTGATGCAGGTGCTGGGTCAAATGGTGGCCTCCATGGAGGCGGTTCCCTTTGCCCAGTTCCATCTGCATCCTCTGCAGCTGGACATTCTCCACTGTTGGGACAAGCGGCCTTCCTCCTTACAGAGGTTAGTGGCTCTGTCGCCACGGACCAGGAGCTCTCTTCAGTGGTGGCTTCGACCCCTCTCCCTGTCCCAAGGGCGCTCCTTCCTGACTCCGTCCTGGGTGATTCTCACCACGGATGCCAGCCTATCCGGCTGGGGAGCGGTACATCTCCACCACAGAGCACAGGGCACTTGGACTCCGTCCGAGTCAGCCCTTTCAATCAATGTGCTGGAAACCAGAGCTGTGCTTCTAGCTCTCCTAGCCTTTCACCACCTTTTGGCGGGCAGGCACATTCGAGTCCAGTCAGATAACGCGACAGCGGTTGCCTACATCAATCACCAAGGCGGGACACGCAGCCGCCTGGCAATGTTGGACGTGCAACACATTCTTCAATGGGCGGAGGACTCCAAGTCCACCATATCCGCAGTCCACATCCCTGGCGTAGAAAACTGGGAGGCAGATTATCTCAGCCGTCAATCCGTGGACGGTGGCGAGTGGTCCCTGCACCCGGCAGTGTTTCAGTCAATCTGCCGCAAATGGGGCACTCCGGACGTGGACCTAATGGCATCCCGTCACAACAACAAGGTTCTGGTTTACGTGGCTCGCTCCCACGATCCTCAGGCCTTCGCCGCGGACGCTCTGGTTCAAGACTGGTCCCAGTTTCCCCCTCTAGCTCTCTTGCCCAGAGTCCTGCGCAAGATCAGAATGGAGGGCCGTCGAGTCATCCTCATTGCACCGGACTGGCCCAGGCGAGCTTGGTATCCGGACCTGCTCCAACTGTCCGTGGAGATGCCGTGGCATCTTCCGGACCGTCCAGACCTGCTCTCGCAAGGTCAGTTTTTCCGCCCGAATTCTGCGGCACTCAAATTGACGGCGTGGCTCTTGAGTCCTGGATTTTGACGGCTTCTGGTATTCCTCCTGAAGTCATCTCCACTATGACTCGGGCCCGTAAGTCTTCCTCCGTCAAGATCTATCACAGGACGTGGAAAATTTTCCTGTCCTGGTGTCGCTCTTCCGGCCATTCTCCTTGGCCATTTTCGTTGCCGACCCTTCTGTCTTTTTTACAGTCCGGTCTGCAGCTAGGACTGTCCCTCAACTCTCTCAAGGGACAAGTCTCAGCTCTATCAGTGCTGTTCCAGCGGCGTCTCGCCCGGCTGGCTCAGGTCCGCACCTTCATGCAAGGTGCGTCTCACATCATTCCGCCTTATCGGCGGCCCTTGGATCCCTGGGACCTTAACTTGGTCCTCACGGTATTGCAGAAACCCCCTTTCGAGCCCCTTAGGGAGGTTTCTTTGTATCGTCTTTCTCAAAAGGTGGCCTTTCTAGTTGTCATAACTTCTCTCAGGAGAGTCTCTGATTTGGCTGCGCTCTCCTCGGAGTCACCTTTTTTGGTTTTTCACCAAGACAAGGTAGTTCTCCGTCCGACCCCGGACTTTCTTCCTAAGGTGGTCTCTCCCTTCCACCTTAACCAGGATATTTCCTTGCCTTCCTTCTGTCCGGCCCCTGTTCATCGCTTTGAGAAAGCGCTGCATACTCTAGATCTGGTGCGTGCTCTCCGGATTTATGTGTCTCGCACCGCTGCGCTTAGGCGGTGCACCTCTCTTTTTGTGCTAACCACAGGGCGGCGCAAGGGTCTCTCTGCTTCTAAGCCGACCTTGGCCCGTTGGATTAGATCGACCATTTCGGACGCCTACCAGAGTACTCAGGTGCCTCCCCCGCCGGGGATCAAAGCACACTCGACCAGAGCTGTCGGTGCCTCTTGGGCTTTTAGGCACCAGGCTACGGCTCAACAAGTCTGTCAGGCTGCCACTTGGACTAGCCTGCATACCTTTTCGAAGCACTACCAAGTGCATGCTCATGCTTCGGCAGATGCGAGCTTGGGCAGACGCATCCTTCAGGCGGCTGTCGCCCACTTGTGAAGTTAGGCTCCGCCTACTTCTTATTTTTTTCTGTTTATTCCCACCCAGGGACAGCTTTGGAACGTCCCATGGTCTGGGTCTCCCAAAGGAACGATAAAGAAAAAGAGAATTTTGTTACTTACCATAAATTCTTTTTCTTATAGTTCCGTATTGGGAGACCCAGCTCCCTCCCTGTTGCCTGTTGGCAATTTTCTTGTTCCGCGTGTTATCACCGGCTGTTGTCGTGGACAGAGTCTCCGGTTGTTCCGGTTCTTACTCGGTTCTACTTGTGGGTGGCTATTCTCCTTCAGCTTTTGCAATAAACTGGCTGGGTCTGCTCACCAGGGGGTGTATAAGCTCAGAGGGAGGAGCTACACTTTTAAGTGTAGTACTTTGTGTGTCCTCCGGAGGCAGAAGCTAAACACCCATGGTCTGGGTCTCCCAATACGGAACTATAAGAAAAAGAATTTACGGTAAGTAACAAAATTCTCTTTTTTGGAAAGGAGACAACAATTTTGTCCAAACCACTTTTGGTGTTTTGTGTGAAATTCTGTCCAATTTGCCTTTTATTCTCTCTGGGTTTTTTGTGTTGTGCCAATACACACAAAGGAAATAATCTTGTATAATAAACAAGTAATTGCTAAAATTTTCTGGGAGAAATACTTCATTTTCTGGAACAATTTCAAGGGCGCCAACACTTTAGGCTATGAGTGTATCTGGTGTCGCTGCATTCAGAAATGTCCAATCTTTCAAAATCTAAAATAATTTAATCTGATCGGTAAACGACATGAGAAAAAAAGGTCAAAATTGTGGGGGGGGGGTTTATCGCCGCAATATTGCATAAGAATGTAATAAGAGGTGATCAAAACATTGTATCTATCCCTAAAATAGTATCAGTAAAAATATCAGCTCAGGGCGCAAACATAAAAAGCTCTCTTCCAGAAAAAAAAAAAAATACAAGTCACAGAAAATGGCTTATTGTAAATGAAATGGGGCGTTTCCAGTGTGAGTCATAGATCAGGAGAGCACACATCAGTCATTACATGTCTCACACTGGTAATGCCACTGTTCATTTACAAAAAGCCCTTCTCGGGGAGATCTGTTTGGAGGTCAAAGATCTTAGCTCATTTACATAGTAAGAAAAACTTGGATTTGTTCTGGAATAAAACATCGGATCGCAGATCTCAAGGTATCATTTATTCAACTTTCTGTCCCCAAAGCCACCCCCACACAGTATAATAGCCCCATACACAATATAGTGCCCCACAGATCCACACACAAGATAATGTCCCCTCAGCTCCACATACAGTATAGTGCACCCACAGCTCCACACCAAGTATAATAGCCCCACACACAGTATAATGCCCCCCCCCCCACACACACACACACTCACACACTATAATACCCCCAAAGTCCACACATAGTATTATAGCCCCACACACAGTATTATGAACCCCACACTCTGTCCATCCCCCCCCCCCATTAATGAAAGTAAAACTACTCCCCTCACTCTGTTCCCTCCAATGCGGGACACAGAGAAGATTAGACAGACAGGTTTAAAATAAACAGCAATCATGCAAAGCACTCAAAACAACAGGAGGAAGTAATAAGGAATGGACCACAGAAGCAAAACCAAAAAGGAATAAGGAAGAGAAAAATTCAATAAAGCTTTCACACAGCAAATAATCTTTGACTTCATGGTCCACAGCTCAGAGGTTCCCTCTAGGGACAAGCTAAGCAGAAGCTATCACCAGTATTTACCTGGAGTGGGAGAGAGGTCTTTATAGCAGAGGTAAGTAGCAACACAGAACAGCTGGCTCTAGTTTTCATCCAGAGTTTGGGAGACCAAAGAAACTACTTAACCCTAGCACCACTGGATAAAGGAGAATCTGCACAGCCTGCAGTATTAACCTGAGTAAGTGTGTTGGTAGCCATGTGCTGTGATCTCCTAACACCAGGAATAGGAGGGATCACTCTGTCGTGGTACCCTCGTGACAGCGGCAGGCAAGCTGGGTGATTCTCGAGCAAGTCACACAATTGTGATGCCGGCCTAATGCCCGCAAAGACTAATGGTCGAAATTAACACCATCGCTGATGGCTCTGATGTTCTCTGTTTTAGCTACTGTTCATACACCGGATGTTGTACTGGGAATTTGCAGCCATACTACACAGACGTGCACTTTCTTTATCGTTCCTTTGGGAGACCCATACCATGGGTGTTTAGCTTCTGCCTCCGGAGGACACACAAAGTACTACACTTAAAAGTGTAGCTCCTCCCTCTGAGCTTATACACCCCCTGGTAGCCAGTCCTAGCCAGTTTATTGCTTTGTGTCAGGAGGCATACATCCACACATGCATTCTTATCTATTTTGTTTGACTTTTGGAAAGAGTTTGAAGAAAAGCGGGTCCATGTCTGGACTCCCGGCATGTCCCTTCTCACCCCACTGTGTCGGCGGTGTTGTTAAGGTTGATTTACAAGGCTGCAGCCTTACATGCCGCGCTCCTTCCCCATCCCTTCTGGGCTCTGGCTTGAAGTGGGAGCCAGCACGGTCTCCATGCCTGGCAGGAGTCCGGTGTCCATCCACAGCCCCTTGAGGATTCTGTTGGACCGGAGCACTCATCCCCAGGGACATTTCCCTGCGTCTCAGCAGCTAAGTACCTGAGACGTTTATGTTGGGGGTCCCGGTTCTTTATTGTAAGGGGAGAGTATGCTGTATGTGATTGTTTTAACTTTTCCGGCGGATTCTCTAGCTTTTGCCTGAGAACCGCGCCGATGGTGCCTGCTTGTCGGCCTCGCCGCTTAAATTTAGGCCCCGGCTTCGCCGGAGGCCTAGTTTCATTTTCCTGCCCTCGCATGTCACTCATGCAGAGGGACAGGTTCGGCTCCTCCCGGCGGCCGTTCTACACAGGGGAGGGACACTCCCCACTGCTGGGGCGTCCCTCCTTCCCTGCAGGTCTCTATAGCCCTCCAGTTCCCGCTCTTTTATAGGAACGCCCCCTAGTCATTTCTCAAGCAGAGTTCACTCTGCTCTGGGACATCCTGCATTCTGCATCTCTGCTGAGGTGCTGCGACTGGGGGACCGGGCTTCGGGATCTGGAGGGCACACAACACCGCGCTCAGCGGTCTGGTAAGCCACAGCCGGTCTCCGGTTGTGGACCTCTGTATAGCAGCAGCATGTCTCACACAAGGAGCAAGGCCCACTGGTCTCTCAGGCTGCTGCTGCACCTGTGATTGAACCCCCGGCCTGGGTAGAGTCCTTTTTCTAGGTCCATATCCCAGTCATTTGCTGAGTCCATGGGACTTTTGTCCAGGACTTTGAATATGCATCAGCCCCCCTCACAGGGTGCCTCTAATACTCTTGACAGAGGACTCCTATCCTCTGACCTCCGTCCATCAGAGCTCACGGAGGATTCATCATCTGATCCCAGACCCCGTCCTTCTAAGAGAAGGCGCAGGGTTTCCTCCCCCTCCCCATCCCACGGCTCTGTCTCAAGAGCTGACTCTCTAGATGAGGAGGATGCCCTCACTGGGGGCTCGGAGGCTATGTATCCAATCGATTTCTCTGAGGGTGACTCAGATCTTAGTGATTTGATTGCTTCTATTCTGTGCTGGATCTCAATCCGCCAGTATCAGAGGAGCAACTCTCTTTGGCAGAAAAACATCAGTTTACCTCGCCTAAGAGAGTGAAGAGTGTGTTTTTTAACCACTCCAGTTTTCAGACCGCTGTGACCAAACCCAGGGCCTGCCCTGACAAACGCTTTCCAAAGCGTGGTTCTGATGACCGGTTTCCATTTCCACATGAGGTGGTCAAGGAGTGGTCTCACTCCCCAAAGGTAGACCCTCCGGTGTCTAGGCTATCAGCCCGGACCGTTGTGCCGGTGGCTGACGGCACCTCACTTAAGGATTCCACTGACCGTCAGATTGACCTTCTGGCCAAATCTGTGTATGAAGCTGCGGGGGCCGCGTTTTCCCCGACTTTTGCAGCAGTGTGGGCTCTCAAAGCCATCTCTGCTTCTCTAGAGGAGATGCATTCCCTCACCAAGGAATCTATGCCTGAGATGGTTACCTTAACTGCTCAGGCTTCAGCCTTTTCATCTTATGCCATGTCTGCCATGCTAGAGGCTGCTCACCGCACTGCGGTGGCTTCAGCTAATTCTTTTGTTATCCGCAGGATTTTGTGGCTTCGAGAGTGGAAGGCAGATGCTTCTTCCAAGAAGTTTCTTGCTGGGCTCCCTTTTGCTGGTTCACGGCTGTTTGGTGAACAGCTGGATGAAATCATTAAAGAAGCTACTGGCGGGAAGAGTACTTCCATGCCACAAACCAAGACCAGGAAACCCGCCCAGGGTAGGAATCAATCGAGGTTTCGTTCCTTTCGTTCCTCCAACTGGTCATCCTCTAAGCCTTCCGCCTCGTCCGCTAACTCAGCCAAGGATCAGAAATCCAACTGGCGCCCAAAAGCGCGTCCGCAGAAGACCGCAGGAGATTCTGCCACTAAGGCAGCTTCCTCATGACTCTCGGCCCGCTCCAGCCACGTCCTTAGTCAGTGGCAGGCTCTCCCACTTTGGCGACGCTTGGTTAAAGCAAGTCTCCGATCAGTGGGTGAGAGACATCATATCTCACGGCTACAGGATAGAATTCTCTTCCAGCCCTCCAAACAGATTTTTTCTCTCTGCTCCAAGGCCGCCGCCTTCTCGCAGGCCGTGGCGTCCTTGCAGGCAAACGGAGTGATTGTCCCAGTTCCCGCTCAGGAACGGTTCAGAGGTTTTTACTCAAATCTCTTCCTAGTTCCAAAAAAGGACGGTACCTTCCGGCCCATCCTGGATCTCAAGCTTCTCAACAAGCATGTCCGGGTGCGGCATTTTCGCATGGAGTCTCTGCGATCAGTCATTGCCTCTATGACCCAAGGGGAGTTCCTGGTGTCCATCGACATCAGAGATGCCTATCTACATGTGTCAATCGCAGTGTCACATCAGCGTTGGTTACGTTTTGCGATAGGAGAGGATCATTTCCAATTCGTGGCTCTCCCCTTCGGGTTAGCCACGGCCCCTCGGGTATTCACCAAGGTCATGGCGGCAGTGATTGCGGTCCTGCACCTCCAGGGGTTAGCAGTGCTTCCTTATCTGGACGACCTTCTGGTCAAGGGTACATCCAGCGCAGACTGTCAGCGGAGTGTTTCGCTCACTCTCGCCACCCTAGCCCAATTCGGGTGGATTGTCAATCTTCCCAAATCCACTCTGACTCCGACCCAGAGTCTCACGTACCTAGGGATGCAGTTCGGGACTTTGCCGGCACTTGTGAAGTTGCCCTTAGACAAATGGCTGTCACTCCGGTTGGCGGTGCGCTCTCTCCTGAGGCCCCGCCGTTATACCCTCAGGCGTCTGATGCAGGTGCTGGGTCAAATGGTGGCCTCCATGGAGGCGGTTCCCTTTGCCCAGTTCCATCTGCGTCCTCTGCAGCTGGACATTCTCCACTGTTGGGACAAGCGACCTTCCTCCTTACAGAGGTTAGTGGCTCTGTCGCCACGGACCAGGAGCTCTCTTCAGTGGTGGCTTCGACCCCTCTCCCTGTCCCAAGGGCGCTCCTTCCTGACTCCGTCCTGGGTGATTCTCACCACGGATGCCAGCCTGTCCGGCTGGGGAGCGGTACATTTCCACCACAGAGCACAGGGCACTTGGACTCCGTCCGAGTCAGCCCTTTCAATCAATGTGCTGGAAACCAGAGCTGTGCTTCTAGCTCTCCTAGCCTTTCACCACCTTTTGGCGGGCAGGCACATTCGAGTCCAGTCAGATAACGCGACAGCGGTTGCCTACATCAATCACCAAGGCGGGACACGCAGCCGCCTGGCAATGTTGGACGTGCAACACATTCTTCAATGGGCGGAGGACTCCAAGTCCACCATATCCGCAGTCCACATCCCTGGCGTAGAAAACTGGCAGGCAGATTATCTCAGCCGTCAATCCGTGGACGGTGGCGAGTGGTCCCTGCACCCGGCAGTGTTTCAGTCAATCTGCCGCAAATGGGGCACTCCGGACGTGGACCTAATGGCATCCCGTCACAACAACAAGGTTCTGGTTTACGTGGTTCGCTCCCACGATCCTCAGGCCTTCGCCGCGGACGCTCTGGTTCAAGACTGGTCCCAGTTTCGTCTGTCCTACGTGTTTCCCCCTCTAGCTCTCTTGCCCAGAGTCCTGCGCAAGATCAGAATGGAGGGCCGTCGAGTCATCCTCATTGCACCGGACTGGCCCAGGCGAGCTTGGTATCCGGACCTGCTCCAACTGTCCGTGGAGATGCCGTGGCATCTTCCGGACCGTCCAGACCTGCTCTCGCAAGGTCCGTTTTTCCGCCCGAATTCTGCGGCACTCAAATTGACGGCGTGGCTCTTGAGTCCTGGATTTTGACGGCTTCTGGTATTCCTCCTGAAGTCATCTCCACTATGACTCGGGCCCGTAAGTCTTCCTCCGTCAAGATCTATCACAGGACGTGGAAAATTTTCCTGTCCTGGTGTCGCTCTTCCGGCCATTCTCCTTGGCCATTCTCGTTGCCGACCCTTCTGTCTTTTTTACAGTCCGGTCTGCAGCTAGGACTGTCCCTCAACTCTCTCAAGGGACAAGTCTCAGCTCTATCAGTGCTGTTCCAGCGGCGTCTCGCCCCGCTGGCTCAGGTCCGCACCTTCATGCAAGGTGCGTCTCACATCATTCCGCCTTATCGGCGGCCCTTGGATCCCTGGGACCTTAACTTGGTCCTCACGGTATTGCAGAAACCCCCTTTCGAGCCCCTTAGGGAGGTTTCTTTGTATCGTCTTTCTCAAAAGGTGGCCTTTCTAGTTGCCATAACTTCTCTCAGGAGAGTCTCTGATTTGGCTGCGCTCTCCTCGGAGTCACCTTTTTTGGTTTTTCTTCCTAAGGTGGTCTCTCCCTTCCACCTTAACCAGGATATTTCCTTGCCTTCCTTCTGTCCGGCCCCTGTTCATCGCTTTGAGAAAGCGCTGCATACTCTAGATCTGGTGCGTGCTCTCCGGATTTATGTGTCTCGCACCGCTGCGCTTAGGCGGTGCACCTCTCTTTTTGTGCTAACCACAGAGCGGCGCAAGGGTCTCTCTGCTTCTAAGCCGACCTTGGCCCGTTGGATTAGATCGACCATTTCGGACGCCTACCAGAGTACTCAGGTGCCTCCCCCGCCGGGGATCAAAGCACACTCGACCAGAGCTGTCGGTGCCTCTTGGGCTTTTAGGCACCAGGCTACGGCTCAACAAGTCTGTCAGGCTGCCACTTGGACTAGCCTGCATACCTTTTCGAAGCACTACCAAGTGCATGCTCATGCTTCGGCAGATGCGAGCTTGGGCAGACGCATCCTTCAGGCGGCTGTCGCCCACTCTTAGTTTTTCTGTTTATTCCCACCCAGGGACAGCTTTGGAACGTCCCGTTGTCTGGGTCTCCCAAAGGAACGATAAAGAAAAAGAGAATTTTGTTACTTACCGTAAATTCTTTTTCTTATAGTTCCGTATTGGGAGACCCAGCACCCTCCCTGTTGCCTGTTGGCAATTTTCTTGTTCCGTGTGTTGTCACCAGCTGTTGTCATGGACAGAGTCTCCGGTTGTTCCGGTTCTTACTCTGTTCTACTTGTGGGTGGCTATTCTCCTTCAGCTTTTGCACTAAACTGGCTAGGACTGGCTACCAGGGGGTGTATAAGCTCAGAGGGAGGAGCTACACTTTTAAGTGTAGTACTTTGTGTGTCCTCCGGAGGCAGAAGCTAAACACCCATGGTCTGGGTCTCCCAATACGGAACTATAAGAAAAAGAATTTACGGTAAGTAACAAAATTCTCTTTTTTCCTGCCCCTGTAAAATGGCGGACACCAGACAGACACCATGAGTAGTCAGACACTTGTGATGGACGATCTGTCTCTGGCAGTAAATATACTACTAATTTAAGCCCTGATCCTGCAGCAGGAGCCTCTCCCCTGTGCAGTAGGAGTGTTACATCCACCTCTCAGCTAAATGATTAATACCTTAGTCCCTTACAGGTCTGGTACAAGAGATAATATTGAGGGTAGCTTTATCTCCTGTTTTCTCATCCTTTTCCTTTTCCATTTGGTCTTTGTGTAGAATGTCTTACACCACACATTCTGTCGTACCCCCGATTAGCCGCAGAACTGAGGCGGGGCAGGCAGTGCTGAATATCAATCACTATATATCGCTAATTAGTTATTTCTAGATGTAAAACGTTTACTAAGTTACATAAATTAATTAACCCCTTCATGCTTTATGCTGTATATATCAATCATGAAGTGTGTGTAAGTTAATGGAGCAGGAGCTGGGCCCGCACCACACAAGGCACCTGCCTCCAATTCGGGTGGCCACTGAGCCCAACCACAGCGAGCCGGTGTACTGACACAGCAACTGGGGCTCTGCTGAAGGCTCTTGTTGCCATCTTGGTGCTCCCGTGAAGCTTGCTCGCCCAATAGCCAGGCTTCATAAGAGATTCTTATTTGTCCTGTATACTGCAGGGCTGAAACCCTTCACAACATCCGCCATACATGTAGCGCCCGGTTCCGGTCCCAGCGCGACATCCTCGCACCCAGGCCCAGGCGGGGGCGCCCTTCCCCTCACCTGTCTCCCGGCCCCATGTGCTCTGTGCCTGTCCCGAGCTCTGCCACGGCCTCCTCCCGCTGCCAGGCCACACACATGCCTTCTGGGAGTGCTCATTGGGTGTGCGGCCACGCCCTCTTTCTTAAAGGGGCGGCGTCCCATTACCCAGAAGCGATTTTAGAGGTCATCTTACCCTGAAAGGTATTTAAGAGTGCCTCCCCTTAGAGGAGGTGCCTGAGTAACGTTGCTTACTAGTTAGTGCGTTGCTAGTTTTCAGGTCCCATTACGCTACTGTGTCTAGTGCTGCTTGCCTTGTCCTAGTTCAAGTTCCATGTAGCTAACCTGTGTCTCTTCCTAGAGCCTGTTCTCTACCATCACCTCCGAGCTTCCACCTCCGTGCTGCCACATCTGAGCCACCATCTCCGTATCACCACGTCTGAACCTCCACCTCTGTGGTGCCACGTCTGAGCCACCCTCTCCGTATTACCACGTCTGAACCTCCACCTCTGTGCTGCAACGTCTGAGCCATCATCTCCGTGCTGCCACGTCTGAGCCACCATCTCCGTGCTGCCACATACGAGCACACCAGCATCGGACGCTAAGAGACTATACCAGTCCATATGAGCCGACCTCCACTGGTTCCTGGCAGTCATGCATTTAGGCCCCCTGTGTCTACACCAGACAATCCCTGTATTGGGGTTTGCTACTGGTTAGCTCCCACAGAGGAATCCGGAGTACGGCCCAGAGGGTCTACTCTAGGTTGCTTGTCGCCCCTCGGCGACTGTAACACATGTACAGGAGTGTGTGTATGGGGCGGGCACACAGGGTGAGGTTGCCCCTATATTCTATAGGAAATGATAACCAGGACTTGCCACTAATAATCCCCGCTCCACCCACGATTCTTAACCTGTTAAATCCCACTATCAAACTTTGATAGCAGGATTTAACACTTGGCAGCATGGAGATGCAACGTTGTTAGCTCCCATCGGTGTGCCTGTGACGTGATTGGGGGTTGCCAATGGGTTGCTATGACAGCAGGGGGTCTGGTGAAGACATCGGTACTTATCATAGCAGTGCTCCCCTATAACCTGCCTCTGTCTCTAAATGAGACTGTGATGTCTGCTATATACAACCTGCCTGTGGCTCCAAAGGAGACCCATTTCTCCTATATACAACCTGCCTGTAGTTCCAGAGGACACTGTGATTTCTATTATATACAACCTGCCTGTAACTCCAAAGAAGACTGTGATTTCTGCTATATACAACCTGTATGTGGCTCTAAAAGAGACTATGATTTCTATTATATACAACCTGCCTGTGGCTCCAAAGGAGACTGCGATTTCTGCTATATACAACCTGCCTGTGGCTCTATATGAGACTGTGATTTTTGCTATATACAACCTGCCTGTGGCTCTAAAAGAGACTATGATTTTTGCTGTATACAACCTGCCTGTAGCTCCAAAGCAGACTGTAATTTCTGCTATATACAACCTGCCTGTGCCTCCAAATTAGACTGTGATGTCTGCTATATACAACCTGCCTGTGGCTGCAAAGGAGACCCATTTCTCCTATATACAACCTGCCTGTAGTTCCAGAGGACACTGTGATTTCTATTATATACAACCTGCCTGTACCTCCAAAGGAGACTGTAATTTCTACTATATACAACCTGTATGTGGCTCTAAAAGAGACTATGATTTCTATTTTATACAACCTGCCTGTGGCTCCAAAGGAGACTGCGATTTCTGCTATATACAACCTGCCTGTGGCTCTATATGAGACTGTGATTTTTGCTATATACAACCTGCCTGTGGCTCTAAAAGAGACTGTGATTTTTGCTATATACAACCTGCCTGTAGCTGCAAAGGAGAGTGTTATTTCTGCTATATATAACCTGCCTGTGGCTCCAAAGGAGACTGTGATATCTGCTATATACAACCTGCCCGTAGCTTCAAAGGAGACTGTGATTTTTGCAATAGACATCAATGTAATGTGATGGTGTATACTGGATATAGCACAAGCAATCAGATGATCCCAGCTTCAGTTTCCCTAAGGAGACTAATAAGAACAGTAAAAAAAAATATTTAAAAAAAATATGAAAAAAATAAAAAAAACATGACAGTTCAACCTTTTGCCCCATTAAAAATAAAGATAAAAAATACACATATGTGGTATCACCGCGTTCAGAAAAGTCTGATCTATCAAAATATCAAAATAATTAACACGATTGGTAAACTGGGTAAACAAAGAATATTGTACACCAAAATTATGTTGGTTTTTTTTTGGCTGCAGCACCACAAAAAAATGCTGTAACAAGCGATCAAAACGTCATAGCTGTCCCCTAATGGTATCAGTAAAAACGTTGCCTCGCCCCGCAAAAAATAAGCCCTCACACGGCTCCATCGGCTGAAAAATGAAAATGTTACAGGTCTTGGAAGATGGTGACAACCAGCAAAATGTTGTTTTTTTTTTTTTTTAAATTAGATATTAATTTTAATTTCAGATTTTTTTTTCCACCATTAAAATAATAATAAAATAACCTGGACATGTTGGGTATCGCCGTAATCGTACTGATGAGGAGAATCTTACTGTGAGGTCATTATTACCACAATGTGTACACTGGAAAAACAATACTCAAAAACCATGTCAGAATTGTGGGGTTTTTTCACAATTTCCCCTGGTTTGCATTTTTTCTCGTTTTACGTTACACTATGTGATAAAATGAATGGTGTCATTCAAAAGGACAACTCATCCCGCAAAAGAATAAGCTATATTGACGGGGGGAAAAAAAAGTTACGGCTCTTGGGAGGAAAACGAAAAAAGAAAAATGTAATAGGATAAGAAGTTATGATCTACTCCAAAATAGCATGAATACAAAGGTAATGCTGGAGGACAGGCCGCAAATATCGGATTAGCGAGGAGGAGACGTCCGATAGTCAGGGATTCGCCATCATTGCTGCCCTTATTAAAGATGGCGGCCGATGTGGCGTGACGTCATTGAAAGCGCTGCGCTACACGGCAACGTGGGGCGTGGCTAGCAGTTGTAGTAAGGTGAAGGGGCGTGGTTTTGATTATACGAGGGCGTGGTCGGGGCGGGGTGAGCGCGCCCCCTGCGTCTGATACCTTGCGAGCGCGGGCCCGCGGCAGAGGAGCCGTCAGTGCGCGGTGATCTCCGGGAGCAGAGGACGTCTCCGGTATGTACCGAGCCCCGGGGCCGCCCCTTCCCTGCGCTGACAGCCGGCACCTCCGGGTGTTAGTAGGCCCCTCACCCCGCTGTCACCACGTCCTCCCTATGGTGACAGTCACAGCCGCACTCTGTGGCCTCCTGACGTCTGTCATCCTGATAAGCGACTGGATCGTGATAATCACAGACGTCAGATAGATATTGGGCGATCTTGATCGTTTATCGCTGTTAGATTTCATTGACCATCTGCCGATTCTTATTGCTCCCCCTGTATTATTATGGGTGTTATTCCTGGTATCTCCCCTCCCCCGGCTGTCACTATCAGCGAGCTGCAACCTGTGGCTCCTAGATATGGGCAAACTACAACTCCCAGCAGCAGGCAAGAATAGCCTCAGCCGAGGAGCTGTCCGGGGGCATGCTGGGAGCTGTAGTTCTCTGACTGTACAAGGTCATAACTGGTGATAGGTCTCAGCTGTTGCAAAACTACAACTCCCAGCATGCTCCAATAGGTCTGGGGCTGCTGTGGCATTCTGGGAGTTGTAGTTTCTCCACATTTGGAGACAGCACTGATCTCTAGTGTGATAGGAGCAGGTTATTGTCACTGTCATCAAATCAGGCAGCGGGCGCCTGGGCTGTGGAGGTTCTGCGGCAGCGGGCGCCTGGGCTGTGGAGGTTCTGCGGCAGCGGGCGCCTGGGCTGTGGAGGTTCTGCGGCAGCGGGCGCCTGGGCTGTGGAGGTTCTGCGGCAGCGGGCGCCTGGGCTGTGGAGGTTCTGCGGCAGCGGGCGCCCGGGCTGTGGAGGTTCTGCGGCAGCGGGCGCCCGGGCTGTGGAGGTTCTGCGGCAGCGGGCGCCCGGGCTGTGGAGGTTCTGCGGCAGCGGGCGCCCGGGCTGTGGAGGTTCTGCGGCAGCGGGCGCCCGGGCTGTGGAGGTTCTGCGGCAGCGGGCGCCCGGGCTGTGGAGGTTCTGCGGCAGCGGGCGCCCGGGCTGTGGAGGTTCTGCGGCAGCGGGCGCCCGGGCTGTGGAGGTTCTGCGGCAGCGGGCGCCCGGGCTGTGGAGGTTCTGCGGCAGCGGGCGCCCGGGCTGTGGAGGTTCTGCGGCAGCGGGCGCCCGGGCTGTGGAGGTTCTGCGGCAGCGGGCGCCTGCGTTGTCCCTGTGGACAGCTGCACAGTATCGGCTGCTGATATTCTGCTCTTCTCATTGTTATGAAGTATCAGCGTCTGTCAGACGTTTACAAGGAAATGTCCGATGTGGTAAAAAGTATGTGATCCCTCTGACTGTAAGAGGCTCAATTCATTGAAAGCAATAAGAGATCTGAGTAGGACTGAATGTGCTGCACGTGCCCCTCACAGAGAAGCTGCAGCTGCATCTCCCCCCTCTCCCCATTTCTCCTGATTTCCCTTTATTGTATCTGGTCTTGATGGCTCTCCCCCTCACAGACATTGCATTTCTACATGATGCAGATGCCGCTGCAACTTTATACAACACTACAATCTCTGCAGCTCTCGAATCAGCTGCCCCCCTCACACACACCAAAACCCGCACAATCAACAGGCAACCCTGGCACACAAGGCAGACTAAAGAACTAAGACGGGCTTCCAGAATTGCTGAGCGCAGATGGAAGAGGTCTCATTCCACTGAGCACTTCATTGCATATAAAGAGTCCCTCACCACTTTCAAGTCCACACTCACTGCTGCAAAACAAACCTACTTCTCATCCCTCATATCTTCTTTCTCTCACAACCCTAAACAGCTATTCAACACTTTCAATTCTCTCCTCCGTCCTCCGGCACCACCTCCCTCTCCTCTCCTCTCAGCTGAAGACTTTGCCTCTTTCTTCAAGCAGAAGATTGACAACATCAGAGCAAGCTTTGGCCCACAATCACCACAGCCCCTCATCATAGCTACTCATCCCTCTTCCTCCAAATCCAGCTTCTCCACCATGACAGAAAACAATCTCTCCACTCTACTCTCAAGATCACATCTAACAACCTGTGCACTGGACCTGCTCCCATCGCACCTCATCCCCAACATCACCGCAGTCCTCATCCCAGCCCTAACCCGTCTCTTCAACCTATCACTAGCAAGTGGTGTATTCCCTTCATGCTTTAAACATGCCTCTATTACACCCATCCTCAAAAAGCCCTCTCTTGATCCATCCTCTGTGTCAAACTATCGCCCCATATCCCTTCTCCCCTACGCCTCAAAACTACTGGAACAGCATGTCCATCTTGAATTGTCCTCATACCTCTCCTCCTGCTCCCTCTTTGACCGGCTACAATCTGGCTTCCGACCACATCATTCTACCGAAACTGCCCTAACCAAAGTCACCAATGATCTACTAACCGCCAAAGCCAAGCGACACTACTCTATCCTCCTCCTCCTGGACCTGTCTTCTGCCTTCGACACAGTAGACCATTCCCTCCTACTACAGATTCTCTCATCTCTGGGCATCACAGACTTGGCCCTATCTTGGATCTCCTCATACTTAACCGACCGAACTTTCAGCGTCTCCCATTCTCACACCACTTCCTCATCTCGCCCCCTATCTGTCGGTGTCCCTCAAGGCTCAGTTCTTGGACCCCTGCTGTTCTCCATCTACACCTTTGGCTTGGGACAGCTCATAGAGTCCCACGGCTTCCAGTATCATCTCTATGCCGATGACACACAGATCTACCTCTCTGGACCTGACATTACCTCTCTACTAACCAAAATACCACAATGTTTGTCTGCTATTTCATCCTTCTTCTCTGCACGATTCCTAAAACTTAACATGGACAAAACAGAGTTCATTGTCTTTCCTCCTCCTCACTCATCTCCTCCAACAAGCCTTTCCATCAAACTTGATGGTTGCTCACTCACCCCAGTCTCACAAGCTCGTTGTCTTGGAGTGACCCTCGACTCTGCTCTATCCTTCAAGCCACACATCCAAGCCCTCTTCACCTCATGCCGATTACAACTCAAAAATATCTCCCGGATCCGTGCTTTTCTTAACCAAGAATCTGCAAAAACATTAGTGCATGCCCTCATCATCTCCCGCCTCGACTACTGCAACCTCCTGCTCTCTGGCCTCCCTTCCAACACTCTTGCACCCCTCCAATCTATCCTAAACTCTGCAGCCCGCTTAATCCACCTCTCCCCTCGCTACTCCCCAGCCTCGCCACTCTGCCAATCCCTTCACTGGCTTCCCATCGCCCAACGACTCCAGTTCAAAACATTAACCATGACATACAAAGCCATGCACAACCTGTCTCCTCCCTACATCTGTGACCTAGTCTCCCAGTACCTACCTGCACGCAACCTTAGATCCTCACAAGATCTCCTTCTCTGCTCCTCTCTTATCTCCTCTTCCCACAATCGTGTACAAGATTTCTCCCGTGCATCCCCCATACTCTGGAACGCTCTACCTCAGCACATCAGACTCTCCCCTACCGTGGAAAGCTTCAAGAGGAACCTCAAGACCCACCTCTTCCAACAAGCCTACAACCTACAATAGCCCTCAGCCCAGTAGACCACTGCGCAACCAGCTCTGTCCTCACCTATTGTACCATCACCCATTCCCTGTAGACTGTGAGCCCTCGCGGGCAGGGTCCTCTCTCCTCCTATACCAGTCTGTCTTGTACTGTTAATGATTGTTGTACGTATACCCTCTTTCACTTGTAAAGCGCCATGGAATAAATGGCGCTATAATAATAAATAATAATAATAATAATAATATCATTGTTTGTCTCCTTCTGTGTTATTACAGCAGTTTGACTTATAACGTTGACTTTAATTTTTTTTTAGGCCGCACTTCGCCATCTTACAGAGCCATGGCGTTTAGTAAAGGATATCGGATTTTCCACAAGTTGGACCCGCCTCCGTTCAGCGTGATGGTCGAGGCTCGAAACAAGGAGGAATGTCTGATGTTCGAGTCCGGAGCGGTGGCCGTTCTCTGTGAGTCTCCAGGGTGGATTTTTACAGATGCAGCAGAGTTTTGTAGTGTCTGTTCTTTTACATGGGACTGCAGGTGATAAAATGTCATGGGGTTAAGATGATTTTTGGATTCATAGACAATCTGCAAATCACTTTATAAATTTCGATGTTTTACCAGTGTGACCCCCCCCCCCTCCCCCCTCCAAAAATCTTCCAAAAGTGCCCGACCTCTGTAATTTGCTGCCTGTTGTCAGATGTAATCCGTATCTAGCTGCAGAGATTCAGACTCCAATCATAGGATTTGGGGGTCAGTCTGGGCCTTGCTACAGGATGCAGGGGCTGGTATTGGTTCCTCTCTACTGTTGCCGCCTGTATATCACACTACATGCAGTAATAACAGTTTGGCGAGCTTTCAGATTGAGGTAGGCAAGATATTAGACAGTGGCAGGTGCGATATTTGCTTGGAAGTTGGGAAAAGAGAGCTCCAGCACCTATAATGCTGGCAGAATGTTGATCACAAGTTATGACTGATAAGACTCCGGACAGTTCCTGGACAAATTAGATTGTGTGTGTGTGTGTGTGTGCGCACTGAAAGTAGAATTACCTTGTAGGTGATGGGGCAACAGATTAGCCTCACAGGTGCACATAGGAAGACTTACCTGCTGCCCCCTTCAGTATTAGAACAGCAAAGCACTTTTGTGTCTCCACGATATTAGTATTCTCATATATGTAGATGTATACACATACATAGTGTGTATATACACACTGCACACATATGTTGTATGTACACAACTGTCTGCAGACACACTTCACACACAGCACATACATGTGCAAATACACATACTCTAAGACACACACCATATACATACACATTTATATAGCCATAGCACATGTATGCACGCACATACATACAGTGTGTCCACTCATATCCTGTCCACTCATATCCTGTCCACCATCATTAACTTGAGAACAGCGGCAGCTATAGGCATAGAAGTGGTGTCTAGGTATAGTAAAGTAGCCATGCGCTACGCAATGAAACTGTATGCAAGGTGTCGATTCGTATTGCATTGATGATGCTAACTCCGTTGTTTTCCACTAGGTGGCGCTATAGGTGGTTTCATTGCGTAGTGCATGGCTACTTTACCATACCTAGACACCACTTCTATGCCTATAGCTGCTGCCGTTCTCAAGTTGAGGCCGGGACCACACAGGGCACTAGTGCGATGCTCAGATGACACTCGGCTCGCGCTGGCAGCACAGCAGGAGCAGAGTGTCATGTGAGTGTCCCTGTGACTGAGGTTCGACTGTGCGAGCGGGCCTCAGCTGCGGTGGTCGGGCCAGCGCTGAGGAGGGGAGGCAGGGATTTATCTCCCTCTCTCCTCTGTAGCAGGCTATTGCCATTCTCGCACTGCACGTCCCATAGACTTGAATGGGTGCGAGAGAAAAGAGTCTCAGCTTACACCCGCAGCATGCTGCGATTGTTTTCTCGGTCCAATGAGGGCTGAGAAAATAATCGCTCCTGTGCACTGACACACAGGCTAATATTAATTCGAGTGGAATGTGATGTTTTATCGCACTCGAATCGCACCAATTTTCTCGCCGTGTGGCTTAGGCCTAATGGCGGTGGACAGGATATGGGTGGACACACTGTATATGCACGCACATACAACACATACGTTGTTTTCTCATATATGTAGATGTATGTATGTATGTATACATACATGCATACATGTGTATATACACACACCTGACATACATGCATAAAAAGACAGCACATATATACACATGTATATAACACTGCACATACATATGTATACAAATGTCTGCAGACGCACATTTCAACACATCGCATACACACGTATGCAAATACACGCACACAGAGATATAAACAGCACATACATATACACACATTCTCGTGATGGTGACAGCTGCACGCAGTAATGTCGTCATTGTGGGTTAATGAGGATGGCTGCAGTATGATGGGATCGGCGCTGGATAATGATGGCCGCTTTCTTCTCACGCTGTCACTGTTGCCCATCGAGGACGCAGCGCTCATCACATAAAATGAGTAGCATTTAATATCCAGTAGCGCGGCGAGTGCGAGACGTGTCAGACCCCTGGATATCCTATATGGGGTCTGTGCACACAGGACAAACGGACTAGGAAAATTCTGCCCTAATTGTGTTTACGGTTGCAGCTTCCGCTGGTTACACGCTGCAGATATCCCATCGACTCCCCCGAATACAAAGCAGTGAGTGACATTCGGTCCAGCTAAAAGTGTCAGGATGCAAATGCCCAACCCGCAGCACTGGGCAATATCCGCTGCAAGTTCTCATAAAACTTTTTTTCCAATATGGTAGTGCTGTAAAATGCAGCCAATTTACTATCTGGAATATTGGCTGCAAGTGTCTGGCATGTGAGCAAGCCCTTAAAGGGGAGCTTTAGATATACTCGAGGATAAAAAAATGTTTTTGTAAATGTGACAGGTCTTCTTTAAGCCAATTATATGTGCGAGTCTTCCGCCTCTTATTATCAACCGATGCCGAGGAAAGAGGTCTGTGTCTTGGCTTAGTATCGTCCATTGTTGACTTGTGGACTCGGCCTTTCTTTGGTGGCCGCTCTGGAGTCTTTCAACCAGTTCTCTAAATTTCTCATGAAGTTTTTTTTCTTTTTTTTTTGTCTGGAGTCTCTTGTCCACAGCTTCTCCTTATGTTATTTTACTAAAGCATTGTGGAATATTGCTGCTGCATCCCCCTCCTCCCTGCACCTGTCTGCTGTTTACATACACCTAGAAACTGACTGGTAGGAGGATACAACTGACGAGGCTGACACTGCCAGCATTGCAGCTTCATGCAGTATAAGGGACCTGCAGATCTAAAAAGAAAAACCTAAAACCAGCTAAGGTCATCCTAAAATACATCCTCAAAGTAAATTATACTTGTCCACTATGTGAATACGTCCCTTGTGCTCTGCCAGTCTCTGTACACCTCGCCTCCATTACACGGAATCTGTCACCAGGTTTTTGCTCTCCCATCAGAGAGCAGCATAATGTAGAGACAGAGACCCTGAGTTCAGCAATGTCACTTACTGAGCTGTGTGCGGTCATATTGATCAAATCCATGTTTTCTCTACTGCAGATCTAGCAGTCATACAGAGCTCATGAATATGCTGGACTACCTGCAGTACGGCAAGTAGTCCTGTAAGGATGATCTACTGCTGATTAATCAGTGATTTTATCAAAACTACACTAAGCAGCCCAGTAAGTGACACATCGCTAGAATCAGGATCTCTGCCCCTACATGCTGCTGCTCTCAGATTAGGTGGACAAAAACCTGGTTACAGATTCCCTTTTCATGACCTCTTTCCTCTTGAAATGTTTGTTTTTTTCCACCACTGATACTTCCTGTTCTGGTAACGATCAATTCTCAGCTGTCTTATTATCATCATCACAGGCAGGATTAGAATGACTGATAACACATATACAGTAGATAGCACAGGATCCACTAATGACAACAGGTGATATCACAGCTCACCTCCTCCTCCTGTACAATGACTTTTAACCTCTTTATATACAATAGATAACACAGGATCCAGCATTTACAATAGGTGATGTTACAGCTCTCCTCCTCCTTTACAATGACTGATAACTCCTCTATATACAGTAGATAACACAGGATCACAATAGCTCATGTCACAGCTCTCCTCCTCCCCCTCCTTTACAATGACTGATAATACCTCTATATACAGTAGATAACACAGGATCCACCATTCACAATAGCTGATGTCACAGCTCTCCTCCTCCCCCTCCTTTACAATGACTGATAACTCCTCTATATACCGTAGATAACACAGGATCCACCATTCACTATAGATGATGGCACAGCTCACCTCCTCCTCCTCCTGTACAATGACCTCTGCAGATATCACAGTGTGCCTATGGCCCTCCCCCAGAGAAGTGAATGAGTCTCCTCTGTACGTTTGCTCCTATGTAGCTTCCTTTCTACAGATGTGCCCCGTTCCTTTTCCCTCCCGGTGGTCGGTGCTTCGCCTTCTCTTGTTCCGGTGCATTATTGGCGCCATCTTCCTGTTTGCTGACGATCGGGTTTTCTTTATCTGCTTTGCATGGACCGGAGATGTCACAGCTATCTGTCCTCATTGCTTAATGATCGTATCTGACTTTCTATATGCAGGGCCTGCGAGCGTCCTGTAGATGTGTGCTGGTGGCTGTCCGCCCGTGCCGCAGCCCCACAGTGCGGTGTTTTTTCCCCCACAATGAGGACCTCCATCACTAATACTTCGATAAGCATTCAGCTTTAGGATGTACCTTATGAGCGCAGCCGCTGTCCATCTGCATATTAAGCCATAGGATGTCATAGAGGAGAGGGTCCAATATGGAGCTGCTAACAAGTGGCGGACTTGGGCCGTCCATGTATTACATAAGCATATGGGATTTTTAGGACTAATATTAAAAATGGTGTAATACTGCTGCTATACCAGTGTCCTCTGTTGTGATGGTCATTATTTAAAGCACCACTCCAACTTTTTTAACTTTATTTTTACTGCTGGAGTGGTGCTTTAAATCTAAGTCTCCTCCTCCTCTGCAGCCATCTTCATCCGTTATCACCACTGCTCCTGTTCTGCCGGTAGCTCCAGTGTTTCCTGGAGCCACCGGGGGTCACAACTCGATACAAGTCTATGAGAGCCTTATTCTGGCTCTCATAGACTTGTATTGAGAGCTGTGACGTAACTTGCCACTGACTGCCAGTGAGACTTGATGGCGGCACGGGACCAGAGCAACATAAAAAAAAAAAGGGAATATGCTGAAGGGGGCAGTATAAGACGGGGGACAGGGGACTTGGATTAAAAGGGCAACTTCATTGCTTCCAACTGAGGGGTGATTTTAAGCCATACCCCTTCCATTGTTTGTGCCGTCATCTCTGCTCTGGGGATAGATTGAGGAACGTAAACAAAATGCATTTTTCCCGTTGCCACGACAACGCCACCAAAATACAAACTTTGGAAAAAGCAATTACCGGTAAGTAATCATGATTTTTCCCGTTGTCACGACAGCACCACTACTTTGTCGTGGCTCTGGGTAAATCTATTACCGGTAAGTAATCATGATTTTCCCACTGCAATTGTGCCACCAGGCTCGACAGGAAGGCGTGATGATTCAATGGCCCAGGCTGAGTGACACATTTGTTAACATGCCCCTCCATCTGTCGCTATCTTACAGATGGTCATGGAGGTCACCTATGTCTGTGTGGTCAAGGGTCCGAGGCTTAAAGGGAATCTGTCACCAGGTTTTTGTCACCTAATCTTAGAGCAGCATAATGTAGGGGTAGAGACCCTGATTCCAGCAATGTGTCACTTATAGGGCTGCTTAATGTAGTTTTGATAAAATCACTGTTTAATCAGCAGATCGTCACAGGAATACTTGGCGTGCTGCAGGTAGTCCAGCATATTCATGAGCTCTGCATAACTGCTAGATCTGCAGCAGAGAAAACAGTGATTTTGTCACAATCACAGCAAACAGCCCAGTAAGTGACACATCGCTGGAATCAGGGTCTCTGTCTCTACATTATGCTGCTCTCAGATTGGGGAGCAAAAACCTGGTGACAGATTCCCTTTAATTAAAAGGGGTTGTCCCAATGTCGTAAATGGTTAATATTGCAAGATAATTGTAAAAACAAGGCACACTTCAATCAACCTCTCAGATCTCAATGTTAATCTGTTTACTGCTCGTTGCCATGCCTACCGACCACCGCTGCAGGATATCAGAGGTAACTGGTCCCCTAGGAAAAGATTGCAGCTGGATACCACCAGTTTGTGTCAGAGATTTGACAGTTCGGACGAGTGGCTTCTTGCAATACTACTTTTCCCCTGCAGTGGCCGCTGTGCAGGGAGTGTGCGGCTGATGGTAGACAAGGCCTGACCCGTGGCCGGTCCCCTGATCACCGCCATGGCTGTCATGAAGCGAGAGCAAGACCCATTGTGATGGACCGTGATGTCACAGCTCACCTCCTGCTCCTGTACAGTGACTGATAGCACCTCTATATACAGTAGATAACACAGGCTCCACCATTCACAATAGGTGATGTCACAGCTCACCTCCTCACCCTAGGAAAAGTACACAGTCGTGTTCAGACTTTCCAGGAAGTTTCCAATGAATTCCTGACTACATGGTATATATGTAACCGGTGGGTATACACAAGGGCGGGAGTGTGTGCGGTGAGACGTCCTCTCCTGTCGCCACTTACAATAATATTTCCACTGTGGGGATTATCTGGTGACATCGTGATGCCGGTCCTTACACAGCAGCCCGGCGGGTGGCACAGCGGACGGACACAGTCCAGACCTGGCCGCACGCTTATTCCCTGGCTCGTGACGTCTGACACCAGGCTCCTACATGAATGAGATCCCTTATCAGAAGGAGAAATGGCAGCGACATGTCAACTGTTTCCTGCTATATGAATATGATGCCGGGGCGGTGAGAGGGCAGAGGACAGGATTTCAGGATTTATTTCTTTTCTTTCTTCCCGTCGCAGTGTGCACTGCCAGTCCTTCTTACTGAGGAGCTATTTTATGGGCAATGCTACTTTTGCAACACACACACACACACACACACACACACACACACACACACACTTCATTCATTCATTCATTCATTCATAGGACAGGACTGACTGATACTGTAATCCCAAACCCCCCACCCAGTCCAGTCCTGCCACGGATGCTCTCTTCATACCCCCTGATTGACATCCTACCTACAGTCCAGCATGGTGGAATTGCTGGAAACTTTGTGCCGGTTGTCTCGCTATAACTGGTATAGACGGAAGCTGTCATGACCAGTCTGGAGAAGAAGCACCCAACTGGGCTAATTCTGTCTGATTCGTCCGCTCCATACAACCGTACTGGTCTGTCATGGCTCTGAAATGAAAAAACAATACACGGCTACTTTTATTTTTTAAAAAAAAAAAAAAATGGCACCACATGTGTCCATGGTTCATGTCTGATATTAAAGAGATTTTCCAGTTCCAGAAAACCCTGTTCCCGGCTGCAGTTAATTTAGAAACAAACATGGCGCTTTACCCTCCCTCCCCTGGTCCAGGCTTGGTGTCCACCGCTCCTTCCAGTTTCTGTTATAGGTCATGTCGACAGCACTGCAGCCAGTCGGTGAGCTCAGCGGCTCATATCAACTTGGGGAGCGTCACTGAGCCCAGTGATTGGCTGCAGTGCTGTCGACGTGATTCCAACACTGAAGACCATAACCGATTCCAGAAGCAGCAGAGACTCCGCTCCGGACCAGGAAAGGGTGAGTAAGAAAAGCTCCTCTTTAAAGATGATTAGAATTGAAAGGAATTAAGCTGAGTTGCAATACCTCAGTCGTTATACAACTATGTGATTTTTTTCCTCACTCTGTGACCAGTGGATCACGCATGCTGAAATCCAACATGCCTGATCCTTCTTACCTCTAACCATGTGCTGGTTTTTGAGAAGAGTCAGGATGTCCCGTATATAATATATTCGGCCTAGATCCACTGGTTGGGATGATGTGGGGCACACCGTTCCTGACGGCTGTTATGGGAAGGACAGTATTATAATGATAAATTACAGGCTATAATCATTAATAATGGGATGATCCGGTATTGGACGCCTACAAGGAGGAAGCGTGGAGACCTCCTGTACGGTCATTGAGAGGTAATTGTACGAGGATATGGCTCCTACTAATAGAAATGATTATTATTACCTCCTGGAGACGTTCCACGGGAAGTGCAGAGTTGTGCAGAGCGCGCCGGCTCCTCCATCCAGAGCTGCGCTCGCCTCCTTTCTATCAGATTACGTACAGCCTGAGGCCAGGTGCAGAGCGCTCCTCGCCCATAATGGCCGGTAATAATCTAATGTACTGTAATCACGATGCAATTACTCATCATATTGAGCCATGGCTGCTCCGACGGCGCTTCTACTGGAGAATTATTTACTGTACAGGATGGAAAAACCGGTCAGACAGCCAAATCTTCTCCGGTCCACACGACCACAGCTCCCGGAAAATTCTGTGACCGTTTATAAAGGACGACGCCTCGGGTACCCAATGGCAGAGCGCACTGTTGTGAATGTTAGTTATGTTTTGGCTGCTGGGAGGCGTCCTCTGGTGGCCAGGAATGGTTTGGACTTGGACCAGGTGTGTTGTGCAATGGGCGTTTCCTTTGCTAACTCTCTGCTTATTTAAACCCTGGTCTGCTGGCAGTCTATGCCGGATATCAGTTGTTCTTTGTATCACCCAGCCTGCTTCATCCTGCTCTACACCACATCTACCCCAGATAAGTGCTTGCTCTTTATTTATTGTTTGGTTCTTTTGCTCTTGTCTGGGTTTGTCATTTGCTGTGGTTGTTTTCAGTTTATTTGCATGCAGGGATTTTCCCCCTCAGTTGCTTGGCTGGGGAACTCCCTGCAGTTCTGTGTGGAGTATAGCTCCTTTGGGTCCATGTGTTTGTGGCTTGTTGAATTTGATTCTTGTTTTCTGTTCATTGGTATGACAAGGGCACCTGGTATAGGACAGAGTTTAGATCGTGCGATCTGAGGGCTTTTTTGTACTATCAGGAATTTGGAATTTTGCAGGGTTTTACTCTGGCCACCATCAGCCCCTTTCCTGTCCTTTCCTATTTTAGTCAGCGAGGGCCTCACCTTTTGCTAATCCTGTCATCTACCTGTGTATTGTGTTTTTCCTATATCACCGCAGTCTTTGAATGTGGAGGGCTTGCTATTCTTTATCTATTTTCTGAGGCAGAGAGTTATTCATCTTTCCTACCTTTAGGATAGCTAGTTCTCCGGCTGGGTTCGCGGTGCACAGGATGTTAGTTCACCCCTCGGCTACTTCTAGTGTTGATGGTTAGTAAGGGGATGGCGGCCAGATTAGTTGCCAATGCTCTTGTCACCTTTTAACAATGATTTGTGGTGGTCTTCCATGGTTCCGGATCATAACAGCGCACACTGTACTACAGTGCCCACCAAGCCGGAGAGCGGAGGAATAAGAAGCCGCCAAACAGCTCTGATCCTGCAGGAATAAAGGATCGGGCATGTTCACATCCAACATGTCTGATCATTATATTCACCAGCATCAGGTGTCTAGACTATACACATTAGATGGTCAGATGCATCCGTAACAATCTGTCCGGTTCGTCCATCACTTGTTTAGTGTGTGTGTCTTTTAGTATTTTATCACGGATAATTGGACTTTTTTCTGAGGTCCATTTATTTATTCAGGTTTATATAAAGGTGACTTTGTCTGATATTATGTTCTGGGCCAGCAGATATCAGTCACTTGGACCGCTTGTGACTGTTGTAAAAACTTGATTTTCCCAGCACAGGTGAAGGGGTTTAGATTGTGACCTTAAAGCGCATCAATCACCAGGATTTTCCTATATAACCTATAGCCAGTGCTATACTGGCACGATCAGGCTGATTCTGTATATACCTTTTTAGTTGTCAGATCGGATGTATAGGTTTTGAAGCACAAGCAAGTAAAGTTTGTAAAATGAGCAGCTTTTTGAGTGGCAGCAGCTGCCGATCTGCTGATAGTTCATTTGGGTATTCTTAGTGATTTCAGCACCCCTGCCTGTTATTTATGCTAATTCTATTCTAGAATCATTTTACTAACTGACTAGAAGGACCTGGCTGATGTCATACCCATGTGACCAGAAGGGGCGGGGCCTCAGCCAACATAGCTGATACCAGGAAGCAACATTATTTTCCTGTTGGCTGAGACCTCTCCTCTTCTGGTCACATGGGAATTACATCAGCACAGGTCCTTCTAGTCACTTAGCAAAACGATTTCACTATAGAATTAGCATAAATAACAGGGGAAGGATGGACCGGTAAGGGGGCAAGAACCACTATGAAAACCCACCCCAGCTATCAGCTGATCGGCACCTGCTCTTATTCAAAAAGCTGCTTATTTTACAAACTTTACTTTCTTGTGTTTGAAAACCTATACATCTGAGCTGACACCTCAAGGTATGTATAGAATCAGCCTGATATAGCACTGGCTTATAACGTGTGTGTGTGTGTGTGTGTGTGTGTATATAATATACACATGCACGCGCGTACGTACATACATAATATATAAATATATGTGTATATATTATATTTTGTATAGCGCTGTTAATTGCACAGAGCTTTACATATATTGGCAACACTGTCCCCATTGGGGCTCACAATCTAGGCTTTAGGTTATATAGGAAAATCCTGGTGTTTGGTGCGCTTTTTATTTATTTTTTAGCCACAATTGGAAAGGGAATGTGTTTATCATCCTTAATTGTTCACAATAACGGTAACTTTGACCAGGGGTGCATAAACATTTGCACGCCAATGGAGATCATCAATCATGTGATTGCTTGTGCCATACTTCTACACAGCAACATTGTGCCACTTGATTGTTACTGTCCATGATTGACCGAGGCATTTACCGTATTTTTCGGACTATAAGACGCACCGGACTATAAGACGCACCCTGGTTTGAGGAGGAAAATAGGAAAATAAAACTTTAAGCAAAAAAATGTGGTCATGACACACTGTTATGGGGTGAGGATCTGCTGCTGACACTGTTATGGGGGTAATGTCCCCAAATTCTCTACTAAGGTACCCCAGCCTGGTAATGATCCTCCTGCCTTGTATATGATCCTGCTATAAACCACCATCCTGCTTATATACCAGCATCCTGTTCATATACCCCCATCCTGTTCATATACCCCCATCCTGTTCATATACCCCCATCCTGTTCATATACCCCCATCCTGTTCATATACCCCCATCCTGTTCATATACCCCCATCCTGTTCATATACCCCCATCCTGTTCATATACCCCCATCCTGTTCATATACCCCCATCCTGTTCATATACCCCCATCCTGTTCATATACCCCCATCCTGTTCATATACCCCCATCCTGTTCATATACCCCCATCCTGTTCATATACCCCCATCCTGTTCATATACCCCCATCCTGTTCATATATCCCCATCCTGTTCATATATCCCCATCCTGTTCATATACCCCCATCCTGTTCATATACCCCCATCCTGTTCATATACCCCCATCCTGTTCATATACCCCCATCCTGTTCATATACCCCCATCCTGTTCATATACCCCCATCCTGTTCATATACCCCCATCCTGTTTATATACCCCCATCCTGTTTATATACCCCCATCCTGTTTATATACCCCCATCCATCCTGTTCATATACCCCCCCATCCATCCTGTTCATATACCCCCCCATCCATCCTGTTCATATACCCCCCCATCCATCCTGTTCATATACCCCCCCATCCATCCTGTTCATATACCCCCCCCATCCATCCTGTTCATATACCCCCCCCATCCATCCTGTTCATATACCCCCCCCATCCATCCTGTTCATATACCCCCCCCATCCATCCTGTTCATATACCCCCCCCATCCATCCTGTTCATATACCCCCCCCATCCATCCTGTTCATATACCCCCCCATCCATCCTGTTCATATACCCCCCCATCCATCCTGTTCATATACCCCCCCCATCCATCCGGTTCATATACCCCCCCCATCCATCCGGTTCATATACCCCCCCCATCCATCCGGTTCATATACCCCCCCCATCCATCCGGTTCATATACCCCCCCCATCCATCCGGTTCATATACCCCCCCCCATCCGGTTCAAATACCCCCCATCCATCCTGCTCATATACCCCCATCCTGCTCATATACCCCCATCCTGTTCATATACCTCCATCCTGTTCATATACCCCCCATCCATCCTGTTCATATACCCCCCCATCCCTCCTGCTCATATACTCCCATCCTGCTATATGCCCCCATCGTGCTCATATACCATCCTGGTATATGGCCTGTATCCTATAGCACAGAGAAAAAAAAACAAACGTTTATACTCACCTTTTCCTCACTCCCTGCAGCCGATCATCTTCCTCTCTGCGCCGCTGACCTGCGTGTGTGGAGCCGTTCCCCTGCTGCATCGCGATGTCTTCCTGTCTGTGCCGGTCAGCTGATCAGCACAGATCAGCTGACCGGCACAGACAGGAAGACATCGCGTGCTGCGGGAGAACGGCTCCACACACGGGGACAGGTGAGTGTACTGATTCACTGCACCCCGCGCTGATAATGATGTGCGGGGGGCAGTGAATACAGCCGCACATGATCGCTCCAGGCTGTAATTGCCAGGGGTGATCATGTGGACCGGCTCTTTACTATGCGCGCGTCCCCGCTCGTCCTCCCGCCCACCTGTCAGCGCCGGCTTCTGCGCTGAGAAATGGGCGGGAGGATGGGCGTGCATATGTAATGAGCGGGCACACGTGGTCACGGCAGGCTGCTATAGTAGCCTGCTCGTGCCCCCGATGACCCGCTCCACCGCAGCACCTCATTCCCCGCAGCCACAGTCAGACCATAAGACGCACCCCCAACTTTCCCCCAACATTTGGGGGAAAAAAAGTGCGTCTTATGGTCCGAAAAATACGGTAAGTAGTCTAATATCATGTATCGGAGCTACCTCTGTCACAGTGACACAGCTTTGTGGTGTCCGCCTGCAGATGGTCGCTGTGTTTGTCTGCATAAATTGCTCCTTGATATTTCTCTGGTGTGATTTCAGTTCCATGTATCTTCTCTCAGGGTTAACTCTTTCCCCTTTAGGACCTTGCAGACGCCTTGGCTATTCAGCTGCTAATTGTTATCCCCACTCCCTGTGTCCATATATATACCTATATTTCCCCTTCGTTTGTTGCTGGTAATAGTTAGGCGGGCTTTGCACACTACGACATCGCAAGCCGATGCTTGCGATGCCAAGCGCGATAGTCCCCGCCCCCGATGCAGGTGCAATATCTAGTGATAGCTGGCGTAGCGAACATTATCGCTATGGCAGCGTCACATGCACTCACCTGCCCTGTGACGTCGCTCTGGCCGGCGTCCCGCCTCCTTCCTAAGGGGCAGGTCGTGCGGCATCACAGCGACGTCACACAGCAGACGGCCAATAGAATCGGAGGGGAGGAGATGAGCGGGACGTAAACATCCCGCCCACCTCCGTCCTTCTGCATTGCAGCCGGGACGCAGGTAAGGAGATGTTCGTCGCTCCTGCGGCTTCACACACAGCGATGTGTGCGACTGCAGGAACGAGGAACAACATCGTACCTGTCGCGGCACCGGCATTATGGAAATGTCGGACACTACACCGATGATACGATAACAACGCTTTTGCGCTCGTTAATCGTATCCAAAAGGATTTGCACACTACGATATCACCTGCGACGCCGGATGTGCATCACTTTTTCGATTTGACCCCACCGACATCGCACCTGCGATATCGCAACGTGCAAAGCCGCCCTTAGTCTTGCGCTGTCCAGATTGCAAGCAGGCGGCTTGGAATCAGGTTGTTGTATGTTGTTGTTCCTTTCCCAAAGTCATCCTGGAGACAAGTTGTCCATTTATATTCCTGTTTGTTTTCCTTTTGTGTCCTTTAGCACTGAGCGCTAGTCAACCCCACTATCCACTTCCTAGGGCCCATTTCAGAATCGGTGAGGGCTAGGTATCCTGCTCGGGGCATGTGCGGAACCTTTCTAGGTATTCCAGGGGCCAGCAGAAGGTGCCTTCCCTATAGACAGTGTTCCCCTCTTTCCTCCCTTCCCTTTTCATCATTTGCCTTGTATTCTCTCATACCTAGTGTGACAACCTCTGGTCGCGGCTTTTTGTGGCCGGTGCCGCTTCCTGAGCCGATCCTTACACCCGCACCCTCTCCATTACATAATGGAACACACAATAAAGCTGGAACTGGTTGTATAGATGTATCTGACCACTACGTCCTCAGGATAGGTGCGACGTTGCGGATTTCTGGGGCCCCCAACAATCACTAGAGCAAAGGCCCCTGTGTCCCCTACCTGAATGGAAATATGGCAGTGTACGGCATTTGTCCACCTTTGTCATCACCATAGATAATGAATGGAGAACAAAGGACTCCGGTGCTGAGGATGTTCCATCCTTTGTTTCAAGAAGAAAATAACACAATGGGATTGATTAATCACAACCAATATGCAACATTGGAAGTTCAGTTTGAAGATGCAGAGAGGTTATTACAGAGGCGCATGTCACTGAGTAATGCTCCAAAATAATTTATTGACCTTTCCCCCTCCACCCCGGAGATACTTATTGACCTGGAGCACATGATGCTGTTCCCTGCATCCGGCGTTATATTTTCTTTCGTTCCTGCGCCTCTTCATCCATGAGATATGGACCCATCTTCCCTGAATGTAAATAGAGGGGTGTGTTTGTTTTTTTGTTGTTGGTGTTGTTTGTTTTTTTTGGGGGGGGGCGCTTTGGCAAGTGGGCGTGGTCATTCTACATGGGCATCTTGATGACAACACCTAGTTGGTTAAATAGACCAAATTTATATATAGAAGAGGAGTCACATCTCAGGTATGGAGAGGTGCAGGGAGAAAAGAAAACCGATGTCTTCAGGTAGACAAAGGGATTCATAGCAGGCAGTGAAAAAAAATATATATATATATATATATATATATATATATATATATATATATATATATATATATATATATATATATATATATATATATATATATATATATATATATATATATATATATATATATATATATATATATATTTCTAATATATTTGCCTTATTCTGTCTGTCTTGCTCCAAAATGACGTCATTACAGTGACAATCGTCGCATAGGCCGCTGGGCTGCCCCCCCCACCCCCACTTTGCTTAATTACCCGATTGTGTACCATGGTTACCAGCATATGCCGGCTCCCTGCCCATGCAGATCATTCGTCTCCCGCTGTCACACGCCGATGCGTGCTGCACAGCAGGAGACCAACAAACAAAAAGTGACCCAGCACTGTCTTTGAATAGTTACCTGATGTGTACCATGCTTACTAGCTTAGGCTGGTTTCAGACGTCCGTGTTTTTAGGTACGTGGGACATCCGTTTTTAACACGGATGTCACACGTACCCATGTTACCCTATTGTGCACTCTCACACGGCCGTGTTTTCACACGGACAAGGTGGTGGCCCTGCTATTTCACACGGAGACGTGCCCGGTTTTTCTCCAGCAGCACGGGTGTCACATGGACCGCACACTGATGTGATCTGTGTGACCTCAGTGTGACACGTACCGGAGAAAACACAGGTTTTTAAATAAAAAGATTTTCTATATATACCTGTATCCAGCGATGCTGTCTCCGGCTCTGCTGCCTCCTGCTCCTGACCCCCGCTCATTATTTTAATTGATTATTCACCGCAGTGAGCAGCTGGGAGCAGTGGCTTTGTGGTGACTGTGGAGACACGGGGCTCAGTGGGCGCTCTCGTCCACTAAAACCCGCCGCCTTTAGAAAGACAGCGTGGCTCAGGGCTCATCCCAACTGAATGCCCGACCTCCTTAACCGTGGGCGTAACACTACTCGGACAACACAGGGTGAGGGAACCACAATAATTAGACTTTATTGGATCCCCAAACAATTAACGGCACATAACACATAACCAGCAAAACACACAAATGTAACAGGCAACAGAGTCTCACCCTTCCGCTGGCTCACCAGGGATTCAGAATGTCCATGCCTCAGAGGTCCCAGAGATATTTACTCCAATACAGCAGCACCCCGCTTTTGGCGGGCACCCACCGTGACTGGAATAACGCCAGATTTAGGAAGCTGTGTGAGGTCTGCAAAGTCTAAAGGTCCAGTCACACTAAACAACTTACCAGCAATCCCAACAACGATAGGGATCGCTGGTAAGTTGCTAGGAGGTTGCTGGTGAGATGTCACACTGACCTGGCAGGGATCGCTGGAGCGTCGCTACACGAGTTGCTGGTGAGCTCACCAGCAACCAGTGACCAGCCCCCAACGCCGCGTGGAAGATGCTGCGCTTGGTAACTAAGGTAAATATCGGGTAACCAACCCGATATTTACCTTGGTTACCAGCGCACGCAGCTACACGTGCAGAGAGCAGGGAGCAGCGCACACTGAGCGCTGGCTCCCTGCTCTCCTAGTTACAGCACACATCGGGTTAATTACCCGATGTGTGCTGCAGCTAAATGTGCACAGAGCAGGGAGCAGCGCACACCGCTTAGCGCTGGCTCCCTGCTCTCCTAGCTACAGCACACATCAGCTTAATTAACCCGATGTGTCCTGCAGCTACATGTGCACAGAGCAGGAGCCGGCACTGACCGTGAGAGCGGCGGAGGCTGGTAACAAAGGTAAATATCGGGTAACCAAGGACAGGGCTTCTTGGTTACCCGATGTTTACTGTGGTTACCAGCCTCCGCAGAAGCCGGCTCCTGCGGTCTGCACATTTAGATGTTGCTGTCACACACAGCGATCTGTGCTTCACAGCGGGACAGCAACAACTAAAAAATGGCCCAGGACATTCAGCAACAACCAACGACCTCACAGCAGGGCCAGGTTGTTGCTGGATGTCACACACAGCAACATCGCTAGCAACATCGTTGCTACGTCACAAAAGTTGTTCGTTAGCAGCGATGTTGCTAGCGATGTTGCTTAGTGTGACGGGGCCTTAACAGGTGACTGAACTGTCCCAACCTGAGTGTCCTCCTTAGGTAGTCCTGGTACGATGATACAATCCTGGCAGCCGGGGTCGAAATCCCTAGGCTGTGGATATGGTTTCCAACCGCAACCGGAGTCCCTAGATTGAAGCCATAAGATATCCTGATCCTCTAGTCAGCTCCAAAGAGCTTAGACTGGATCCATCAGCATCCATCAACCTTCAACAACCCTGGTGGCTTAAAGAAGTCCCTTTTTATAGCCATAACCTTCCCTTAGGATACACTGCATCCTCATCGATTGGTTGGACAAGATTGCTTCTCCCATTGGATGAATTTAAAGCTGCATGGATAATGTTCATTTAAATGATGTGCATAGAAAGACTCAGTATATCTACATGGAGTCGGCAAGTCACCGACTAGACAATGGCTACTAAGGTAATTACATTATCAATTCACAACTACAATACAATGAATGCAGGGTCTGGTCCCAAACAATAGTTAAGCAAACATGAGTTACCACGCAGTAGAACAATAGTCTGGCTGAATGTTAAGAAACTTTAACCCATGAGAGGCATTGGGTGTCCATGTCGTCACAGTGACATCGCTAGTCAGGACGCCACACACAGACAGAGCTGCGGTATGACAATGAAGTCGGGTGAAGTTCACCCGAGGTCATTCTCATCGCGCGACTCTGTGTCGGCTGTCAGCGGGCACGTATCAGTGCGTTCTCCGGCAATTCAGCTCTATCAAAAATGCATGGAAAAAGCATCCAAAATGCATGCGCTGTGGATGCATTTTATTTTATAAACGCAGTGTCCAGTCTGCCAGAGGGTGCGTTCTTTTCCGCACTGCAGAGAACGCAACGTGCGCACATAGCCTAAATCTTTCCCTTTGTTTCATTGCAGCTTACCTTAGTAAATTCAAAAAAGTTCATTTTCGTGTACACTTTGCAAACCAACCACCATCTTGAGAGAAAAAACCAAATGTAAACCTTTTTGTTTAAATTTTTTTTTTTTTCTTAAACTTTAAGAAAAACTGAAATATCACGTGGAAGAAGTATTCAGCCCCTTTGTTCAGTATTAAGTAGAAGCCTCCTTTTGAGCTAGTACAGCCATGAGTCTTCTTGGGAATGATTTCAAGTTTTTCACCCCTGGATTTGGGGATCCTTGGCCATTCTTCCTTGCAGATCCTCTCCAGTTCCGTCAGGTTGGATGGTGATTGTTGGACGCCATTTTCAGGTCTCTCCAGAGATGCTCAATTGGGTTTAGGTCAGGGCTCTGGCTAGGCCGGTCAAGAATGGTCACAGAGTTGTTATGAAGCCGCTCTTTTTTTTATATTTTTAGCTGTGTGCTTAGGGTCATTGTCTTGTTGGAAAGTGAACCTTTGGCCAAGTCTGAGGTCCCGAGCACTGTGGAAGAGGTTTTCTTCAGGATCTCTCTGTACTTGGCCGCATTCATCTTTCCTTCAATTGCAACCAGTCGTCCTGTCTCTGCAGCTGAAAAACACCCCCATAGCCTACTGCTGCCACCACCATGTTACACTGTTGGTATTGTGTTGGGCAGGTAATGAGCAGTGCCTTGTTTTCTCCACACATACCGCTTAGAATTATCACCAAAAAGTTCTATCTTCATCTCATCAGACCAGAGAATCTTATGTCTCATAGTCTGAGAGTCCTTCATGAGTGTTTTTTTTTGGTTTTTTTTTTTTTGCAAACTCTACGCGGGCTTTCATACGTCTTGCACGGAGGAGTCTTCTGTCGGGCCACTCTGCCATAAAGGTCCGGCTGGTGGAGGGGTGCAGTGATAGTTGACTTTGTGGATCTATCTCCCATCTCCCTAATGCTCATCTGGAGCTCAGCCACAGTGATCTTGGGGTTCTTCTTTTACCTCTCACCAAGGCTCTTCTTCTACGATTGCTCAGTTTTGCTGGATGGCCAGATCTAGGAAGAGTTCTGGCGGTCCCAAACGTCTTCCATTTAAGGATTATGGAGACCCCTGTGCTCTTAGGAACCTTGAGTACTGCAGAAACTTTTTGTAACCTTGGCCAGATCTGTGCCGTGCCACAATTCTGTCTCTGAACTCCTTGGGCAGTTCCTTTGACCTCATGATTCTCATATGGTGGGACATGATGTCTTATATACAGGTGTGTGCCTTTCCAAATGAAGTCCTATCAGTTTAATTAAACACAGCTGGACTCCAATGAAGGAGAAGAACCATCTCAAGGAGGATCACAAGGAAATAGACAGCATGTGACTTAAATGAGTGTCTGAGCAAAAGGGTCTGAATACTTATGACCATGTGATATTTCAGTTTTTCTTGTTTAATAAAGTTGCAATTATTTCTACAATTGTTTTTTTTTTTCTGTCAAGATGGGGGATGGGGGCAGAGTGTACATTAATGAGAAAAAAAATAACTTTTTTTGCATCTCCCAAATGGCTGCAATGAAACAAAGAGTGAAAAATTCAAAGGGGTCTGTGCACTATTACGACTAATGCATAAATGAAAATCACTACTATGCACCTACTTTATATGCTATATGTAGATTGCACACAGTAAAGTCACTATTAGGCCTAAGCCACACGGCGAGAATCGGTGCGAGTGGAGTTTGATAAAACATCGCATTCCCCTCGGACCAATTCTAGCCTGTGTGTCAGTGCACATGAGCGATTATTTTCTCAGCCCTAATCGGACCAAGAAAACAATCACAGCATGCTGCGACTGTAAGCTGAGACTCTTTCTCTCGCACCCATTCAAGTGAATGGGGCGAGAGAAAAATCGCACTGCACTCGCAGTACACCGGTGTACCGCTAGTGCAGTGCGAGAATGGCAATAGCCTGCTACGGAGGAGATAGGGAGAGAAATCCCTCCCGCCCCTCACCAGACGGTCCGCCCCTCTGCAGCGCCAGCCCGCCCTTCCTGAGAGCCGGCCCGCCCCCCGCAGCTGAGGTCCGCTCAGTGTCACACTCGCATGACACTCAGCTCCTGCTGTGCTGCCAGCGCGAGCTGAGTGTCATGCGAGCATCGCAGTAGGGCCCCGTGTGGCCCCGGCCTTAGACTGCTTCCTGGCACAAAGGATATTACAATGGATTTCCGTAAGTTGGCCAGTGAATGCGGCCATAACGGCCCGGCCTGTCCTGTCCCACATCATGGCCATTACTTTGTTATCCGCATATGAGCTGCTGTATACGTGATATCTGCTCAGAGAATCAGATGCTGGTACATCACCACACAGGAGCAGATGGCAGGGGAGCGATGCCAGGCGGTGTATACCCACCCAGCGAGCTGCACTGTCTGCTGATATCCCGCCTGCACACAGTCACTGCCAGTGTCTGCGTCATGTGCTCTCGCCATCACCAGACAGATACTGCAGACATGAAATTCAAAAGGACTATATGTATTGTTAGCCACACCTACTGACACTCCAGCGTCTGTGAACTACAACTACCAGCATGTCCTGACAGCAGGCTGCTAGATTTTTAAACCTTCATACAATGGAAAACTCAAGTGTAGATGGAGCCTTAGGCACTGCGGCTCAATCCGGCTGTGAAACCTATGCGGCGAAAACACCGTATCCTTTGCATAAGTTTTTACATGCGGCCCGTCCGTTTTTTTTTGCGGTTGCGGCACGCTACTGAGCATGCACAGTGTAAGAAACCGCATGCGGCGGCCGGATGCGTTTTTTTCCGCATCCGGCGTCCTTAGGCATGCATTGAAAAATGTGCCGCAGCGGCCGGATGCGGCGCGATACGTATTTTTTTTGCCGGACAAAAAAACGTTGCAAGATACGTTGCCTCCGGCCGCCGCTTTAATTAATTTTGCCGCATCCGGAAAAAAACGGATGCAACGCAAAGCCATCAGGCACAATCCGGTAACAATGCAAATCTATGGGGATAAAACTGATGCGGTACCGGATCCGTTTTACCTGTTTTTTTCCGGATTGTGCCTGATGGAAAAAAATCTGATGTGTGAAAGTAGCCTTATAGTGTTTCCTAATGTTTATGGTACGTGCCGTGGCAGTGTCAATCTGGCCACTTCTGTGGGGATGAATTCTTTATGCCAGTCATACCATTTCTTTTGTTCAGTAAGTCAAGGAATATGAGCCAATGTTTAATCGAAGACTGTCGAGTGCCCCCCTTTTTTTTTTTTGTATGAAAATTGTCTCTCCAGGAAAGGAGACAAACTCTAGCGCCACCTATTGGAAGTAGCAATCCTAAAAGTCAAAAGTGGCCTTTTAACAAGCCTTTTCATATGACCTAGGATATATGCCAGATCAGAATCCCAATTTGCAGACACTGTGTTTCGGGGTGATTGCCCCTCGTCAGTGCCAAGTATGGGTAACTGATCTGCCTTATGAGAAGCTTTGTGGGAATCACGGGGGGGGCGGGGAGGGAGAAGACTCTTCTTTTCCTTATGGAGACCTTACAAACCAGTCTGGCTGTCAGTGGTGAGGGGACTTATAGTTGCAATGCCCCTCTGGGTATTATTCAAATTGTCTCTCCAGGAAAGAAGACAAACTCTAGTGCCACCTGTTGGAAGCAGCAATCCTAAAAGTCATGCCTGCTTATTACGGATTGCATCAGTCCCCTGCGGTGCAATAGTTTGCATCATTTGGAGGACAATTATGTAGTCTAACTGAACTAGCGAGCAATGAGAGAGCATCCATGATTATCTCATTCCATCTTGTGGTACCAATGCCCTGAAATAAGAGTTGAGGGTTAGAAAAAAGAGCCTGCACCATACTGGTGTGATTCTACTGGACTTCAGCCTAGGTACCATGGTTCCAGCTGGTGGATCACAGAGCTGCTCCACTGCACAACACTGAGCCCACAGATTTGACTGCAGAACCTAGATTGAGCCAATCCGGTCACTTGCCCAGATACCTCACTGTACTTGGTTAGCTTCCTAAGCTTGCTGCTATATCCTCTCTGGGTGGCCTCCATGGGGACCTGGATGCCCCGAAGTTTCAAAGGTTCTTATCCCGGGCAAGACCGTGGAAGGATGAGACTGTCACATGCACCATCTTGTGTCTTTGCTGGGAATGTACTATATGCTGTTGGAGACCCAATAAAGTCTTACCGGAGTGTGGGTTCCTCACCCCGTGTTCTCAGAGTAGTGTTGTCCTTATGGGGAAGAAGCACGGGCATTAATCAGGGAGAACCCGGCCCGTGCAGTCTTTCCAGAGACAGCCAGGCCGGCGGACGGGAGCACCCCTGACCCTCGTGTCGCCACATGTTCTCTCTATATGTCGCTATCTGCTGTGATTTTCAGGTAGAACTTGTGTAAAAGACATTTCGGTAAATTACATGTCGCTTACTGACGCAGTTTTAAAATCTGCAAATATGACGTATTTGACATAATTATACGCAGGATGTACGGTATTTTACATTTTTCATGTGGAGTTTGCAGGAGAAAATGTTGTGCCCTAAAAAGTCAACTTTACAGTTTTGGGTGATACCCCAATTTGGAGTTCCATGTTGCTGTTCGATTTAAGATAGTATACAGTAACATTAAACCAAAACATAGGTAATGAAATATAATATAACATATGCAATACAATTCGTTAAATCTCTGTGTCGTCCCTGAATGATTTCAATTTTGCTAGCGTGTCTTGGTATTCCCAACCGTCTCGTCTCCCCCTCCCGCCAGAGCCCCCTCCTAGGTGATTCTCAGTTTACCCAGGCTGTCCTGAATATCGCTCAGGATATACCACTCTGAGTGAACAAAAGGTGCCATCAGGTTAATTATTTCTCCCTGTGTGAATTGGCTTTCAATAAAATGTCTCCATCTCACAAAAAACTTGGCTGTCAACCCATCTTTATCCCTCTCCGCTTCTAGTTTTTCCCACCTCAGAAGGTTGTGTAGTTCGCCCACAACCTCCTTTATGGATGGGCCCTCCCTTTGAATCCAGTGTTTTAAGATGCAACGCTTAGCTATCATGGCTATGTCATGCATTATTGCGTATTTCCTCTTTTCCTGCGTGCTCGGTCCTCCTCCTACTCCTCCCTCAAAGGAGTGGAAAATCCACACCATTAAGTCTAGTTTGCTGAAAATTCCCCATGTTGACTGGGCAAATAGTCTGACTTGGTTCCAGAACCTAGCGATTGTCTCACATTCCCATAGCCCATGCAGCATATCCGTTTTTTCTTTTTGACACTTAGGACACCACCTATCCCTACCTGGTATGTTGAAACCTATAATGGCCCTATGTAGAATTCTGAATTGAGTGTCTCTCCATCTCTCATTGGTAATATGTTTCCGCACTTGTACCCATCCTCTCAGTAGATCATCCACCACTTCTTCCCTTCCCAATTGTTTCCCCCACGCTTTTAAAGTCCGACTATCCTCCCGTGAGATAAGCACCCCCCTTAGCGATCGATAAATTTTAGAGACATTTATACTTGTTACATCACATTCCAGTAACTCATCAATCGAACTTCTGTTCAGCTCTCTTCCAACCACACCCAGGTCTCCTATTATTCCATGTTTCAATTGTTCATACTGGATGACATGTGAGCTATTAAGGTTGTACTTATCCAGCACTTCCCGACCTGTCATCCACCTCCTGTCCTCCACATTCATGACATCTATCATTCTCCTGACTCCCCTCTCTTTCCATCTAGTAAATAGCTTGTTTTCTCGTCCCAGGGGAAAATTTGGGAATGCCCAGGGGTTCAAGTACTTGGACACTTTCCATGAGAGCCCCAGTTTTTTCCTTACCGACTTCCATGTTAGCATGGTGTCTCGGAATATAATTGAGTTCCTTATGTGCCCTTCAACCCTGGATAGTGGGGAGTGCAGAATGGACGTCAGATCCCACGGTGACGCATATTTAGTTTCCATCGCATGATCTGAGTGCCTACTCGTTCCTCTCACCCAATCAATTACATGCCTCATGATACATACAAGATTATACCCTTGGACATCTGGAAAGTTTAGACCTCCCTCCTCTGCTGACTTCATCAGCGTACGCAGCTTTATTCTGGGTTTCCTTCCCCTCCACAGAAATTCTGTATACGCGGAGTTGAGCTTATTCACATCCTTTAGTTTTAGCAATAGCGGGATTGTCTGGAAGGGATACAGCAGCCTAGGAAAGCTCATCATTTTTATCAGGTGACATCTTGCCAGTAATGGAAGTGGCAGACCTTTCCATCCCTTTAATTGAACTGTAATTTTCCTGATTAGCGGTCCATAATTCAAGTTATAGATTGTTTCCACCGATCTTCCTATATGCACTCCCAGGTATTTAATTGAAGATTGTGCTATAGGAATTCCACATAGACAGCCATCCCTTATTTGTCCCCCCATTGTCCCATGATGCCCCTTTAGGAACATGATCTCGCATTTTTTTTTGTTCAGTTTGAAACCGGAGAATGAGCCAAATTTTTCAATCAAGGCAAGAGTCTGTGGCAAATCCGCACCGGGGTCCCCCATATAAAGTATGATGTCATCAGCAAAAAGCGCTGTCTTTACTTCTGAACCCCTTATCTTGATTCCTTTAAAGCTATTTTGTCCCTGTAGTATTCTTGACAACGGCTCGATTGCCAGGTTGAATAAAAGAGGAGATAATGGGCAGCCCTGTCTTGTTCCCTTCATCAAAGGGAACACGTCTGATAGAAAGCCCGGAGTGTGTACCCTAGCTCCCGAGTTGGCATAAAGGTTTCTAATGTAAAGTCTCATCTTGCCTACAATCCCTATGGCCTCCATTACCCTGTCTAACCACCCCCAATTTACATTATCAAACGCTTTTTCTGCGTCAAGTGTAACTAGGGCAGGTCTAGCCCCTCCCTCAGTGAGACCCAGTCTAACCGCGTCTACCACTAGAATTGTCTTTCGGATATTGGTAACGGCATTTCTCCCCTTAATAAACCCCACCTGGTGATTCGTAATGATCCTAGGTAAGATCTCGGCCAGTCTATTAGCCATGATCTTGGACATAATTTTTAAATCCTGATTTATGAGCGATATAGGTCTATAACTAGAGGGATCATCCAGGTCCTTGGTTCCCTTGGGGAGTAATTTAATATATGCTATGTTGGAATTTTTGGGTATTTCCGCCCCTCCCAGGAAAGCATTAAAGACTGAGGTTAGATCCGGCGAGATCAGATCCTTCAGGGCCTTATAGAATTCACTATTGAAACCGTCAGGTCCCGGTGCCTTGTTGGTGTTAAGCTCCCCAATTGTTCTCGTCACCTCCTCTACTGTGATATCTGCGTTTAAGGCACTCAAATCTTCCTCCGTCAAGCTAGGCATTTGGGCTTGTCTTAGCCACTCTGCCTCATCAGTCATGTCGTTATTCCCTGACCCATATAGTTTTCTATAGTAATCTCCCAACAGTTTATTAATGTCCTTAGGATCCGTAGTCACCTCTCCCCCCTTTGTTTTCAGTTTAGAGATCACTGTCATCTTTCTGCTGCCCCTTGCCAGATTGGCCAACATCCTTCCCGCCTTGTTGCCAAACCTATGTAAGTCAACCTCCTTGTGCGACCAGAATAGTTGTTCCTTTTTTTTGGCCCATTCGTCAAATCCCTCTTTTGCCTCCAACCATCTGCCTTTTGTCATGGGAGATCTATTTGTCACATAATTTGTATATGCTACCCGTACTGCTTCACTATGGAAATTATAATTCTCATTGGTTTTCCGTTTGATCATGGCTGCGTACCCCACCAGACGGCCCCTTAGGACCGCTTTTGCCGTTTCCCAAAATATCACTGGGGACTCTCTATGTTCCTTATTGTCCTCTGCGAATTCTCCCCACCACTCCTGTAGCACCTTATGGAAATGATCTTGCCTGAGAAGGAACGATGGGAATCTCCATATGATATCTGTACCTCTCCTGAATTTCTCTCTAATGCCCAATCTCACCGGACTATGATCAGAGATCACCATATTCTCTATCACACAATCTTGCGTTCCACTCAGTAAGTCTTGCGAGATCCAGAACTGATCAATACGTGACCAGCTATCATGAGGGTGAGAGAAGTGTGTATACTCTCTGTCATGTGGGTGAGTTAGTCTCCAGATGTCTTTCAGTCCTACGTCTTCTAATGTTACATCCCTATTGTCTAAACTCCTGCCCACATTAGCTGTCCCCTCCTCGCCCCTCCTCCTATCTTCAGCTGAGTCTGGGACAGTGTTAAAATCGCCTCCCACTATAATGTTAGCCTCCCCATCTGCTAATATGGTGGCCTTTATGTCATCATGAAATGTGATTTGTTGTGAATTTGGGCCATAGACATTATAAATACTGAGTTTACCCGCTGGACTAACGATTGTTAAGTGCTGCCACCTTCCATGGTCGTCTGCCTCATGTGCCACTACCTCATGACTGAATTGTTTATTTATTAGAATCATAGTGCCCGCTTTTCTACCTTGTGCCGCTGCCCCGTAAACGGTGCCCACCCAATGTTTCTTCATGCGGAAAAAGTCCTCCCCCCCCAAGTGGGTTTCCTGTAATAAGGCAATGTCTGTCTTTAGTCTTTTCAGATGTCTCAATATCATTGCTCGTTTGTTAGGTGATCTCAGCCCTTTAACATTCCACGTAGTTATCTGTATCATGTTTACCTGGGTATTCTGCTTTTACTACTCCCTCCCCTATGGGCCCCTGCATCAAGGAAGACGAGATGTTCGACACTAGAATCACAGTTGGTACCACAAAATCGACACTCCCTTTCCCCACCTTGCAAATATAACAAATACAACAAAAAGCATGTAACTGTAAAACATAATTTCCCTTCCGAGAAATCCACGGCGCTTCCCGCCACGTTGGTGAGCTCCCCTATTCCTAGCCAAAATATGTAGCTCCCTAATCACCCCCCAAAAAATATATGTTCTATCCCCGGACTAACTTGAATAAGCCTTTGAAAATTATGCAAAAATTAGCACAGTATGTCAAAACCTCAGCAAGATTCTCCAGTCCTACTTATCTCTGACTCCAGGTAGCCATCAGTCCGCCCAGAACAGGCCCACTTCATTTGAATTTGGATGATGTTCCTGGACAAAGGAGAAAAAGAAAAAAAGAAAAAAAAAGACCAAGGGGAGAGAAGATGGAGAAAGAAAGGAGAAGAACAAAAAAAAAAAAAAAAAAAAGAGAGGGGGGGGGGAAGAGGACCCAGACTTTGGGATGTTTTCCTCTCTTTTCTCCCTTCCCCCTCCTCCTCTCACCTCCCCAACCCTCTCTCCGTAATGCATCCTCCTCAACGCCTCTCCCTGTTTGGGAAGAGAAAAAAAAAACAAAAAAAAACAGGCAAAAAAAGGAAAAACAATGAGCGAGTTCCAGTTCAGGTATCATGGTTTCTCTCCAAGGGTTGGTTCCTGTGTTCCAGGCGAGAATTATGCTGTCGACCCGGGCTTGGCCTCCTTTCCTCCCTGGTCTCGACTTGCTTTTGTCCCCCAAGACGTCCCACATCTCTTCCTGAGCTTGTGGGGGATCCTCTTCTATTATTCCCTTCTCCACTAGCTCCTTTTTCTTGCCTTTCTGACCTAGTCTTGTTGAGCTCTGCCATGAGAATGTTTTCTGCTTCTTTGTAGTCCTTGTAGTATACAAACGAGCCATTGGGGTTTCTAACTTTCAGTGTAGCAGGGTATAATAGCTGGCACTTTACTTTTTTGTTGTACAGAAATGAGCAAATTTTGGTAAATTCTTTTCTCCTTCTGGATACTTCCGCTGAATAATCCCCAAAAATTAGCAGTCTGTTGCCTTGATATTGTAGTGGACGCTTTCGTTCTCTAAAGGCCCTCAATATTTCCTCCTTATGCTTATAATCAAGGTACTTGACAATCACCTGCCTGGCTCTTATCGGGGTATTCTTGTTTGAGTTTTGGCCCTCTCCCTTATTAGCCTCCTGGTGTCTCAGTGGACCCACTCTGTGGGCTCTTTCAACTCTGAATTTCGCCTTTATGCCCAGGGCCTGCGGTAGCTCCCACTCGCATATATTATCCAACTGTCCAATCGACCCAGACTCTGGCAACCCGACTATACGTAGGTTGTTTCGTCTCGATCTGTTTTCCAAATCGTCCGCTTTATCCTTCAAGTATTCATTAGATTTTGCTAGAGCTGCTATTTGCGCTTGCATAGCCAGTATTGTCTCCTCGGAGTCAGATATTCTCTGCTCTGATTCTGCCAGTCTAGATGCATGGGCATTTATCTGTTTTTGCATATTAGCTAATGATGTTTGTATGGCTGCCTCAATAGCCACTTTAATCTCTTTTGACAAGTGTGATGTCACTTCTTCAGCCAGTTTTTTATAGTCCACATTAAGCTTTTGTGTGTACTTGTCTTGGCCTGCAGGTGGTGCTGTTTTCTTAGTTCTCTTTGTCTGGACTGGGCCACCACCTCCATCCCCCAATAGCTTGCAGGCTTGTGATGTTGGTGTAGTAAGCTGCTTTTTGTTTCCTTTGGAAGGGGTATTATTAATTCTTGCGTTTGACTTCCTGTGAGTCTGAGTGGGATTAATCTCCCTGTACTGTTTGTTAGTTTCATCCTCCAACACTGCTGTGTCTCTGAGCTGCCCTGCTTTGCCTGCATCTTCTCTCCCCTCTGCCTCCATATCTCCTTCATCCTCCCATTGGGATCCACCATCATCAGTCCCCTGCATCCACCTCTCTCCTGCTGTGTCCTCCTGTGACTCCTCGCTCATATCTTCCTTATCTCCTGTCTCCTCGCTCATATCTCCCTTATCTCTCCCCTTCCAGCTCTGTGTTTGCTTTTCTGTGTCTCTCACCATGCGTTCAGGCTCCTCCCCCATCAGGCTCGGCGCCATTATCTTATCTTCTCCTCTGTCCATATCAAAGCTTCTCCAGGCTGACTCACCACTCCCAGAGCTTCTCAGGAGGTACCGTTCCATAGCTGTCTGCTTTAGGTAACCTCCTGTGCTGCTCTCTGTTTGGTGGCTCGTCCGGGGGGGTCTGTTTTTAGTCGGTTTCTGTGAGGGGTGGCAGGAGCTCTCCTCTAAGCTTCCACCTCAGCCAGGACAGGAACAGGAAGTCCAACTTTACAGTTTTATTCAAAAAATGCTGGTGTAATGAACTCTTCTGCAAGTGTTTTTGTCCATTATCTGGGTTTCAGTTCCTGGTTTTCTTTTTTGTGATTTGTTTGCTGTTAATGAATATAAATATACTTCTTTACATGGGGGGTGGGGGTGGGGGGGGGGACAAACCTTTTCCTGATCACTGTCAGGTTGTACAGGTGTGGGTAGGCGACTCCCAAACATTTGTGCTGTAGCCCGCAGGACAGATCACAACACCAAGTGCTTGAGGTTTACTGTGTGGTAAGCAAAAATGACTGCTGGAGGTGAGTGGGTGTCACATACACCGTGTGCAGAATTATTAGGCAAGTTGTATTTTTTTTTTTTTTTTTTTTTTTTTTTTTTTTTTTTTTAGAGGATTTTTTTTTTATTATTGATCAACAACTGTGACACCCTGGCCAAACCAAGTAGTCACATTAGGCCCCCGCATAACACCTTCCCTCACAGGGTTACATACAGCCGACCTGAAACCCTAGTCACCCCCTCAGGGCAAGACGGGCACACCAGTGGGTGAGACCAGGTGGTTAGGGAACGCCCACCTAGGAGTCTAAACAGCCCGGGGCGGGAAAAACAGGGAAGTGAAGTTAAAGTTGAGAGGAGTGGAGGCTGGGGCTAGGTGTTGCTCCAGCAGAAGAGTAGCTCAAGTTGAACGGTGCCAGGGTCAAAGCCCTGGTGCCTTGGCTAGGTAGCAGATGGTGGTCTCCGTTGGCAGGCGACGGGAAGACGGCAGCCGGAGATCCGAGGTGGGCCGGGACAGGGTTGGAGCCCGCCGGTACCGACACCAGAGACCTGATCCGGAAACCGTGCACAGAGGGGGGTACTCTGACCCTGAAGCCAGGCCCGGAACCAACGGCCTAGCTAATCAACCGATTGAGGGCAGGATTATAGGTCCTGTCCCAACCAAAGTCCGAAAAGCAGACAACCACCCACAGAGAGGGATAGGGCAACCACCAGGGCCTATAGATCCCACGGGTCAGCGTCAGCGAGCACGGCTCCTCAGGTACACAAAAAGCTGGGAGCAGACTCCCGTGTTCCATACCGGGAAGTCCAAACAAACAACAGAATTAGTGCGGAGGGAAAGACTGCGACCACCAGCCCGGGTGGGGGACCAGAGTACAACCGGCCACCAGCACCTTGGTTTACCAAAAGACTTGTGTGATTCATTTTAATTGTAAGTAACCAAACATCCCCGGGCGCGCAAGCCCCTGCCATCGCCATACCCTACACAGAGACACTGGGTCCCGGGGCAACCATCCCTACCCACGGAGGGTTTAACTTCCAGCTGCCACTACATCTCCCCCGGGTGTCCCACAACAGCAGTGGTGGTGTCCCACTTCACCACACACCGTGGGTGGCGTCACAAACTGAATACGGCCAAGGCCGTACAACTACGTACCCATTTTCATTTGGCGTGTCCGCGTGACCCCCGGGTCCGGAGGATCCCTCGAGCCACACAGCGGGTCCGGATCCGAGCAGCCCGGCTGCTACAGGCGTGGGGGCGGCACAACTATGTTCTCAATCAACCAGAAAGACTCATAAATATCAAAGCTTAATATTTTTGTCAGTTGGAGTGGTTTTTTTTTTTTTAGATTTGGCTATCTTAGGAGGATATCTGTCTGTGCAGGTAACTATTACTGTGCACAATTATTAGGCAACTTAATAAAAAAAAAACAAATATATTCCCATCTCACTTGTTTATTTTCACCAGGTAAACCAATATAACTGCACAACATTTAGAAATAAACATTTCTGACATGCAAAAACAAAACCCCAAAAAATTAGTGACCAATATAGCCACTTTTCTTTATGATGACACTCAACAGCCGACCATCCATAGATTCTGTCAGTTGCTTGATCTGTTTACGATCAACATTGCGTGCAGCAGCCACCACAGCCTCCAGACACTGCTCCGAGAGGTGTACTGTTTTCCCTCCCTGTAGATCTCACATTTTATGAGGGACCACAGGTTCTCTATGGGGTTCAGATCAGGTGAACAAGGGGGCCATGTCATTATTTTTTCATCTTTTAGACCTTTACTGGCCAGTCACGCTGTGGAGTAGTTGGATGCATGTGATGGAGCATTGTCCTGCATGAAAATCATATTTTTCTTGAACGATACCGACTTCTTCCTGTACCACTGCTTTAAGTTGTTTTCCAGAAACTGGCAGTAGGTCTGGGAGTTGCGCTTCACTCTATCCTCAACCCGAATAGGTCCCACAAGTTCATCTTTGATACCAGCCCATACCAGTCCCCACTTCCACCTTGCTGGCGTCTGAGTCTGAGTGGAGCTCTCTGCCCTTTACTGATCTAGCCTCTGGCCCATCCATCTGGCCCATCAAGAGTCCCTCTCATTTCATCAGTCCATAAAACCTTTGAAGAATCAGTCTTAAGATATTTCTTGGCTCAGTCTTGACGTTTTATCTTATGTTTCTTGTTCAGAGGTGGTGGTTTTTCAGCCTTCCTTACCTTGGCCACGTCCCTCAGTATGGCACACCTTGTGCTTTTTGATACTCCAGTAACGTTGCAGCTCTGAAATATGGCCAAACTGGTGGCAAATGGCATCTTGGCAGCTTCACGCTTGATTTTCCTCAATTCATGGGCAGTTATTTTGCGCCTTTTTTGCCCAACACGCTTCTTGCGACCCTGTTGGTTATTTGCCATGAAACGCTTGATGGTTCGGTGATCACGCTTCTAAAGTTTGACAATTTCAAGACTGCTGCATCCCTCTGCAAGACATCTCACAATTTTGGACTTTTCAGAGCCAGTTAAATCTCTTCTGACCCATTTTGCTAAAGGAAAGGAAGTTGCCTAATAATTAAGCACACCATATATAGGGTGTTGATGTCATTATATCACATGCCTCCTCATTACAGAGATGCACATCACCTGATTTACTTAATTGGTAGTTGGCTCTCAGCCTATACAGCTTGGAGTAGGACAACATGTATAACAAGTATCATGTGATCAAAATACTCATTTGCCTAATAATTCTGCACACAGTATATAGCAGGAGGAGGCCATATCTACTGTAGACTTCAATGGAGAGCTCCATGGCCGCCTCTTCTCCATTATCTTCCTTGGGTGATAGTGACTTACTGATCTGGAAAGGGATTTCCATTCACTGACCGCAAGCACTAGTAATTGAAATATATAAATGGTAGAGAATTGAATATATGGCAATTCCTTAATAACTTGGGTTTACATCGAGGTAAGATTCTAACCTACAAGCACAGGTGTGAGTAAATATGCTTCCACGGTTTCCTGCAGGATCTGTTCCTACTACTTAGTTGCTACTAGTGATGAGTGAGCACTACCATGCTCGGGACTCGTCACTAGTGCTGATCAGCCACTACCATGCTTGGGTGCTCGGGACTCGTCACTAGTGATGAGCGGGCACTACCATGCTCAGGACTCGTCACTAGTGATGAGCGGGCACTACCATGCTCAGGACTCGTCACTAGTGATGAGCGGGCACTACCGTGCTCGGTACTCGTGATGACTGAGCACTACCATGCTCAAGTGCTCGGTACTCGTAACTAGTGATGAGCGAGCACTACCATGCTTGGGTGCTCGGTACTCATGATGACTGAGCATGACTCCGGAATGTCTGACTGAAGGCCTTATCATTCACCCAACACCCCCTACCCAGCAGGGTTCTTATCTAAAATAAACACAAAACACTGCGTGACATTGGATATAAAGGCCACAGCAGCCCCATTTATTAATAACAAAACATAACCCATATAACAATACAAATCTTCATTGAAGAACACCCGAAAAAGGAGGGGGGGGGGGGGGTAACTGAAGGTTAACCAAACTGTTCCTTGCAACATCGACCCACCTCCTGACCCTCAGCCGCAACACACCGACTCGAGAGCCCTGGCCAGATGTTGCCCACACCATGTCCCGCTGAGACTCAACCCAGCCATGACCCGTTTCACCAAACAATTGCACCGCTATAGGTAACCCGCTCCGGCACTGGGTTCCGTCCTCTCCTCTGTGCAAACCCCCACCTTCAGACACCCCCCTCCTTTCCACCACCGCGAGTGCGCATGACCCCTTGTGCGCACGAGTCCTCCCACAACACCAAAGCCTTCTCGACCCCTTCCATAAGCCCTAAGGCCCAGATATCATTCCCCACTGAATTTAAATGGACCCCATCATGCCGCAACAATTCGGCGGACGCCGATTCCAACTCCGGGTGCCGCACCGAGACACCCCCGACCCGAGAAACAAAACACCCAATCTCACGATTCACTTTACTTCGCGCTCTGTTAACAGCCTCCACCGACCTGGCGCGCCGCCATGCCCGCCGCGCAACAATATCCGACCACACAATCACTAGACCCGGGTGGCCTGACAAAAGCTGCAGGCAGTCGCACTTTATGTCCTGGATCAGGTCCCTGGACGCCCGAAGACTCAAGTCATTCCCACCCGCGTGTAGCACTACCACGTCCGGTGGTCCATCCAACTCGGCATGGCGGCGCCAGGTAGGCAAAACCTCACTCCACAGCATACCCCTGATGCCGATCCATCGCACTTTCGCCTTTTCCCTGGGGACCCCCAACTGACGGCCGTTCGGTCTTACTCCCGCACGAAAAGCACCCCAATACACATACGAGTGACCGAGCACCCACACCAACAATGGTAAACCTGCAAGACAAAAGGTGACAATGTGGAAAAAGGGGGGGGGGGGGCAAGAAAGGGGGGATACATGGGATGAAAGGGTAATGAGGACCAAACAAATACCGCCCCCGACCTGACCCCCCCCCCCCCACCCCCAACAGCTTACAACAACGTTGGCCGCACAGGATCTATACCGAGCCAATTTCCGGCGTCCAATCTTACGGAGAGCCTGCGCGCCCAGGCCCCAACGAGCCGCCTGAGTCGCAGCCCCAATCCGAAAGGAATGGGACGCGAACTCAGCCTCGTTGAGACCGCAACACTGCAGGCACCTCCGAAAGATACAGACAAATTGGTAACTGGACAAGGCTGACCCGTCTTGGTGAGCCAAACGGGACCCCGGGCGGGTTCCCCTCACTTCTAAAAATGACGACAACCGTTTAACGGGGCACTCCGCTAGGCCAGGTACACCCCACAGTTCCACCACACGACCTCTACCCAGCTGGTCCGTCTTTGACCGTCTCAAGCAACACCGCACCGCATCCACACCACATGCCACGTCCTCCAACAACAAACCTCCATGACTCCTCGTGTTCCTACTCACCAATTCACTGATTCTGAACGCCCCGAAGAAGGCCAAAACAAAAGCGGCCCCAAACAAACGGCATTCATACTCCAAAAAACACACACACGGGGCAAGACCGACAACAGATTGCCCAGCAGTTCAAAAGACACCGGACGCCTAAGGTCTCGGCACGCCCTCGCCCTACGGTAGCACTTCAATGCCTGGCACACCCTGAAATCCTTAGTGACGTCCTTCCAGCCCAGTAACCGAAAAAAGAAAGCCATGCCGGCCAGCCTGCCAGCAACCGCTTACCATGACAGGCCTTCTTCCTTTTGCCCTACCCATCATGAATAAAACTAAATAAACCCTGTCAACTTCAGGTACATCACCTCCAACCTCAGCAACCAACTCGAGCCAACGATCCCACGCCGCAGTATAGCTGCGCTACGTACTGGGTGCTACCGATTGTTTGATCAATTCCCAGGCCGACTGCAAACCAGGTCCCACAACCAGGTGGGCCACACTGTCTCCTGCTGCTCCGCGTCCGGCGCCAGCATTCGAAAACTGTCCCACTGGAAGCGAGATAAAGCATCAGCCACGGAATTCAAAACCCCCGGCACATGCATAGCGCAAATCCACAAATTCAGCTCCAGACATTTCAACACCAAATGCCGCAAAAGATCCACCACCGGAGGGGAATCTGCTGTCAACTTGTTAACACACTGAACAACCCCCAGGTTGTCACACATAAAACACACCTTCCTGTCTCTCGGATCCTGTCCCCAAACCGCGTGACAGGGCCGCCGGCCCGGCGTGACAGGGCCGCCGGCCCGGCGTGACAGGGCCGCCGGCCCGGCGTGACAGGGCCGCCGGCCCGGCGTGACAGGGCCGCCGGCCCGGCGTGACAGGGCCGCCGGCCCGGCGTGACAGGGCCGCCGGCCCGGCGTGACAGGGCCGCCGGCCCGGCGTGACAGGGCCGCCGGCCCGGCGTGACAGGGCCGCCGGCCCGGCGTGACAGGGCCGCCGGCCCGGCGTGACAGGGCCGCCGGCCCGGCGTGACAGGGCCGCCGGCCCGGCGTGACAGGGCCGCCGGCCCGGCGTGACAGGGCCGCCGGCCCGGCGTGACAGGGCCGCCGGCCCGGCGTGACAGGGCCGCCGGCCCGGCGTGACAGGGCCGCCGGCCCGGCGTGACCATTGCGCTCTGAGATCCAGAGGAAGGAGGGGGGCCAGCCACGCCACTCACCGCCCCACTGCCTGCGGCCCGACTTCCGGCCCAGGCCCCACGATGTCCCGTCCGCTTGATCCGCCGCCGCCATGGACCGTCCGCTGGGGCTCCTCTTCCGGCTCCCTGATGACATCTCCGGACTCAGACGCTCTGGAGGCCGCGATCTTTGCTGCCGCTTCGGAGGCAGGGGGGCACCATCTTCGGCGTCGACGGCTTCTTCAGACCAGCGCTGCAGCTGCTCCTCCATCCACTGCTGGCCACGCTGCTCGACCATCCTCTTCATCTGTGCCACGAGACCGTCCGTCCATCTTCAGGATCCAGGCGCTGCACCAAACTATTCCAGTCACCGTCCAGGTAGGAATGCCCTCCCACCCTTTGACCTGACCTATATACGACCCTCCAGCAGCACCACCCCCTGACCAATCAAACTGACACCTAGTCCTAACTGCCCCTTAGTTCCACCCCCAGATTTCCCGCTCAAACTAACTTTCTACCTTAACCCCTTACTGACCCTGTGGCCTGGCATCCCTCCTAGTCATGCTGCCCTCCCTTGAGCCCCTTCGGGGCAGCAGTCCGGGCTATTCCTTTACCATGCTCAAGTGCTCGGTACTTGTAACTAGTGATGAGCGAGCACTACCGTGAACATGTGCTGTGTACTCGTAACAAGCACTTAGACGCTCGGACGGTCATGACTTGAGCACCCGAGTATAATGAAAGTCAATGGGAACTCGAGGATTATTCCGGAAGATTTCCCAGAAAAATGCTTGAGTTCCCTATTGACTTCCATTATACTCGGTACACAAGTCGACCCTGTCCGAGGGTCCAACTGCTTGTTACGCGCTCCCCGGCATGGCATCAGTACTGATTGTATAATAAAGAAATGAAGTGTGCAGAAGCGATGTCTTGATGCCTGCTCCTTGGCTTGGCATTGCCTCGCTTGCAGTCTTGGCTGCAGCTTGGCTTCATAGAAAGCGCTGATGTGACACTCCCTGCTAAGTGATCTATACATCATTGTACGTAGCATGTGGCTGATTGTAATTCTATTATAAATGGCGGCACAGGTCGGGTACCGATCACCGTGCTGCCTCTCCCTGGGGGGTTTTCTTCAGAGCTTCTCCATAAATCTCCCTGAGTCATAAATGCTTTATGAATGCATAGCTCCCGTTGACACTGGCGTGCATCTCCTCTTACGTGCGGGACTATTCTGTGCTGCGCCACATACTCAAGGTCATGTCACCGCTATGTCTTCTAGAATTGGCACTGGCTTGGACTTGTCAGTTTATATGTGGTACTTGGATACACCTGTAGGCTAAATTCACACCTCGCATATCTGGTGTAGATTTCGAAACTAAAATATCAGCAGTTCTTTTGATCTTTTACCCCCCCCTCCCCATTCTCCTCATTCTCCTCTTCCCACCACAAAAAATGCAGCTGGTGTAAAACCGTTAATGCTGCTGAGAAGGGCTTGATAAATCGAAAGTGCTAAAAAAAAAATAATAAATCCTGGCATGCTAGGGGTTAAAGACCCCCTATAAAATGAGAATGGTCTGATGTGAGTTGTGTAGCCACCATGTTACTTGTGTACCAGTTTTGATGAATCTTGTGCTTGTGGTCACCAGTATGAGCGTCTCCTCTATGTACTCGCTGCCACTTACTGCTCGGTTGCCATGACAGCTGAGGCCTACAACAGCGCAGCCAAGCCTTTCAGATTTCAAGTAGCAATGGCCAAGATTGAGAACATCAATTCGAAAACAACTACTCCCAGCAAGTCCCGATGGAGCTGTAGTTTTCCAGTGTAGAACAGTGGTTTTATTGTAATGTCTTGTAGATATCAGAATGAATGCATGTTTCGTAGAGTCTATGTATACGGCCATGTTGTCATGTGTAGAAATGTGATCTCGGGCTGTGGTGTAACCTGGATATATTATTGTGAGGCTCCAATGTGTAATACAACCCTTGCAACAGACAATGTGTGTTGGCTGCCCTGGGTTATGTGACGCCTACCTCACAGCTGACTGGGGCGTCCTCCATTATCAAGAAGATGGCCGTTCAGTATTTCCTATAGCCATGTCTGATGTACGTCTGGATGCAAAGTATCTGTCTGTCGTGTCTTGTCTGTCGTGTCTTGTCTGTCGTGTCTTGTCTGTCGTGTCTTGTCTGTCGTGTCTTGTCTGTCGTGTCGGGTGTCTGTCGTGTCGAGTGTCTGTCGTGTCGTGTCTGTCTGTCCTGTCTGTCTGTCCTGTGTCCACCCATATCCTGTCCAGATGTCTGGTCTGGTGTAAGGTGTCTAGGTATAGTAAAGTAGCCATGCGCTACGCAATGAAACCACCTATAGCACCTCCTGGTGGAAAACGGAGTTAGCATTTTTATCTCGAAAATGGAACAAGATGGAGAAAAAAAGTGAATTACAAAGTTGCAGGGCATCATCAATTCAATACAAATCAACGCCTTGCATACAGAAATGCTATGATATGAAACCCATGAATCCCCCCCCCCTCCCCCCTTCCCACAAAGACATTGAATGCTGGTCACGCATATGGCACTCATTTAAGTTTGATGCTCAAAGTGGCCCCCGTCAGCTGCAATGCACATCTGGACTCTGCACAGCATACTGTATCTTGCTGCACGTTGTGCAATATGGCAGGTGACACATTTGCACACGCATCTGTGATACGTCGTCGTAGGTCCTGCAATGTTGGTGGAGGGGTCGCATACACCTTCTGTTTCATGTGACCGCACAGAAAGAAGTCCAATGGGGTCAGGTCAGGTGAGCGTGGAGGCCACTCCACACAGCCACCATACCCAATGACTTGTAGGAAGGTCTCCATGAGGTATCGCTTCACGTCCGCAGCCTTGTGAGTTTTACACGTTCTAATCATAGCATTTCTGTATGCAAGGTGTCGATTCCTATTGAATTGATGATGTCCTACAACTTTGTAATTCACTTTTTTTCTCTCTCTCGTTCCGTTTTCGAGGTAAAAATGCTCACTCTGTTGTTTTCCACCAGGTGGCGCTATAGGTGGTTTCATTGCGTAGCGCCTGGCTACTTTACTATACCTAGACACCACTTCTGTGCCTATAGCTGCTGCCGTTCTCAAGTTAATGGCGGTGGACAGGATATGGGTGGACACTATATATATAATGAAAATAGGAACACCACCACAATTATAGCTCAAAAAATGGATGCAAAGCCCCTAAAGCATTTGTCCTAAAATTTTAATACATAAAAGACAAAAAAGAGGCAGCACTTCCAAAAATTTCAGAAAATGGGGACTTTAAAAGCCCAGTGGCAACGTTTCAGTTGTACTGAACCTTTTTCAAACTTGCAACAGAAAGATAGATGGATAGATAACTACATGAATATCTATCTATCTTTCCTTCATTTGGAATTGAGTGTGCAGTGCTCTCATGCATTTGTGTATATTGATATAAATGCTAGAATGAGGATGGAGCGTTTTCTCATTTGTTTTAAACATACTGTTATTTGCACAGAACTGTATGTAGTTGGGGTGAAATAATACAACACCAAATTTCTAAGTAAATATATTTACTTTAATATATTTATAAAGCAGTTATTGACATTAATTTTTCACCAGATGTCGGTAACAACCCATCCACTCCACACAGGCAAAGAAATCAAACCATAGATGTCCATAACTTATGTGTAAAAAAAATGAGAAATGACAGAGAAAGTATTGAACAAATGAAGAGATGTGCAAAATACCATGGAAAGCCATGACACCAGCTGAAATCTATCAGTAATTAGATATCAGTCCTGCCACTTATTGAAAAGTAATATCAGATGGTTCAACTGACGGCTGATAAAAAGGTGTCTCATTACCAAGGTGCCACACAAGAAACATCTCATGATGGGTAAAACCAGTGAGCTGTCTCAAGACCTTTGCAACCTTATTGTTGCAAAACATACTGATGTCATTGTTTCAGAACAATTGCTAAACTACTGAAGGTTCCAATAAGCACAGTTAGGGCCATAATCCTTAAGTGGAAAGAACATAATTACACCTTAAAACAGCCATGATCAGGTGCTCCCTGCAAGATTTCAGACAGGAGAGTGATAGTCCTTATCAGAAAGGTTTGTCCAACCACCTACTGTGGAGAGCTACGGAAAGAGCTGGAACCAGCAGGTGCAATTGTTTCAAAGAAAACAAGTAATGCACTCACTTTCTGTATGTAGCCTGTGTGCACGCTCACCACGCAAGACTCCATTGCTGAAGAAAAAGCGCATTAAAGAGTGTTGTAAAGTTTACTGAACAACCTTCAGATAAGCCCGTGAAATACTGGAAGAATACAGTTTAGTCAGATGTGACCAAAATTGAACCCTTTGGATGCAATAATGCACACCATGTTTTGAGGCCAAAAGGCGGCACTACATATCACGCCAAAACACCAACAACAGTGAAGTTTGGAGGTGGGAACATCATGGTGTGGGGCTGTTTTTCAGCATATGGCACTGGCAAATGAAGGATGAATGGACAAATGTATATATCCAGACATACATTCTTGATAAAAATCTGCTGACGTCTACCAGGATGATGAAGATGAAACGAAGGTGGACATTACAGCAGGACAATGATCCCAAACACACAGCCAAGGAAACTCAATTGTTTTCATAGAGGTAAAATAAAGCTGCTAGAGTGGCCGAGACGACCAGTAGAAAATTAATGGACGGCACTAAAGCTTCAAGTTCATAGACCTACAGGATGGGGAGAGTGATTGGGTGGAAGAAAGGGCCAAAATCCCACCTGAGCAATGCATGCCACTGGTTTCTCCATAAAGTAGGAGTCTTGAAGCTGACCTCACCAATAAAGACGTTTGTACGACGCATTAAACGGGTGGTCAAACACCTAAAATGTATTTTCTAACTATCTTTACTACATTATCTCTTTTGTTATTGTCTTTATTTTACAATTCCCTATCTATGTAGTCCCTAAAGGATGTCCTGGGTGAAGTGTGATGGATATTGTGGCCGGGGATAGTGAAGCATCAGCATGTTACCCATCTACACAGCCTCTTCCGTTGCTTGTGTGACAGATGTTAGCTGGGGGTTATACTTGAAGCTAGAAGGGTACACCAGCAGTGCCCCACAACCTCAAATGAAGGGTCATCGGGGCGGCGCTGGCGTCACGCACTACTTATAGCACTAAATCTTACGGCGCGAGTGAGGGGTGACAAGTGGATGGGGTGTGACAGGTGGGATTGAGCGATGGTCTGTATTGATGAGCGGCTGTTATTCTACATGACCCTTTTTTGATGACTATTACATTGTATTGTGTCTCACTTTATACTATGGTTTTGTGCAATGGTGGAAACGCTGCTGTAGAGAACCCGTGCAAGTGACGAATGGACAGACGTCCTATGCAACCGCAGAACAGCCTCCGCACCAAAGAGAGGCCCCGATTCATTAGAGCCATCACTCCTGAATTTGGGCATATGTGGCTTTGAAAAGTTGCAAAATTTTAGTGTAATGCAATGTTGCGCCAAAAATTTGCCGGCTTTTGGTGTTTTCACTCCATTTTCGCCCAGCTCTGCAGGGAGGGGCGTGATGCCACAGTTGGTTTCAATTCATGTCAATCCTTGGACTGCATTGTGCCGGAAGTCTTACTCCAGTCCCTAACTGGAGTAAGATTTGAGTTATGGCCACACAACTCTTGGGACATTCACATATGATCACTGGATCCACACTGGTCATACTCAACTAATGTATATATCGCGGTGCACAGAACGGTGCCAGCTGAGCTTACTGTATCTCCCTGTAAGTGTAGCCACGGCCACATGTGTGTGACAGTCCAGATTGATAGTTGCTCCAGCGGGATGTTCCTGGATAATCCATGTGTTGTGTCTGCGCTGATAACTGTTATGTTCTGCTGCCAGGAGGTCATGTTTTAGCGGTACCAACACAAACCTTACAAAATCTGTATTTAGATGAGAGGCGTCCGGTGGTCTCCGTCGTCGTCGTCCTGCAGCATTCCTCCCCATTCCGGAGGCGGAGAGCGATGTACATACACGACAGGGGCTGGGATGCGGCTCCAATCAAAGTGCTGTACTGTGCAATGGCGATCTGTATTCTGTAAACCTTCTGTAGCAGTTTATTGGTTTTCTTTTACTTTATCTCCTGTGATTTTCTATTTTCGACTTTTGCAGCCTCTGCAGAAAAGGAAGCCATTAAGAGCACATACAGTAAAGTCATGGACGCGTACGGCCTCCTGGGAGTTCTTCGGTTAAATCTCGGTAAGAGATACTGGACTTGGCTCAATCACATTATTTCTGCTGCCACCATGTTGGGACACATCCATTATACAGCTACGCTCATCTCAGTAGAAGTTCTGCAGTAACCCCTTCCCAATTTTCATTTTTTTTTTTTATTCAATATTAATTTACTTTTATTTTTTCGCTGTTTCCAAGGGTCATAACTTATTTTTCCTTTTGAAACTACCATATAAAGGTTTGTTTTCTTTTTGTTTTGTTTTTCTTTTGGTTTTTTTTGGGGTTTTTTTTGTTTGTTTTTTTTGCAGGACAAGTTGTAGCCTTGAACAACATTCATTTTACAACTTTTCTGGATACTTTTTTTATTTTTTCTTATTTTTTTTTTAAATTTTTTTTTTTTTTTTTATAATTTATTGTATCTCCGCGAGTATATGTCAAGGTTTTTCATCCCATTGTTTTATGCTGAAAACTGACACCCCCTCGGCTTACACTCGTGTGAGGATCCCACAAAAAGGTATTCTGACCTGTCCTTCATTCCAGCGGCACTCTCTTGTCTGCTTCTTGCGGACCGCAGGCACGTAGACCCCTCAGTGATCGTTGCAGTGGCTGCCGCTGTTGTCTTCAGCGCTTTACTTCACTTGAATGCTTTGTGGTGCCGCAACAGTGGCGGTCCCTGCAGTGGCCACGATCACCAAGGGGTCTATGAGCCCGCAGCCCGCAAGAACCAGGTAAGACACCGCTGGAACAAAGGATGGGTGAGAATAATTTTTGTGTGTGTGAACAACGGCATAATAGGGGAGAAGAAGGGAAACAGAATGAGGACATTATTACAGGGCACAATATGGGCACATTGCTACACGGGGCAATATGGGCACATTGCTACACGGGGCAATATGGGCACATTGCTACACGGGGCAATATGGGCACATTGCTACACGGGGCAATATGGGCACATTGCTACACGGGGCAATATGGGCACATTGCTACACGGGGCAATATGGGCACATTGCTACACGGGGCAATATGGGCACATTGCTACACGGGGCAATATGGGCACATTGCTACACGGGGCAATATGGGCACATTGCTACACGGGGCAATATGGGCACATTGCTACACGGGGCAATACGGTACGTAGATGTGAGTAAACCCTTACAAGCTACAGCGACCTAATTACACATTACTAATGAGTCCTTCTTGTCACTTCCAGGGGAAACCATGTCCCATTACGTGGTGGTGGTCACCGGGTGCATGTCCGTAGGAAAAATTCAGGACTCTGAAGTGTTCCGGGTCACCTCCACCGAGTTCATCTCGTTACGAATGGACCCAACAGATGAAGATCGAATATCAGAAGTTCGGAAGGTCCTAAACTCAGGCAGTTTCTACTTCGCATGGTCGTCTACTGGGGTCAGCATGGACCTCAGCCTCAATGCTCACCGGAGTACACAGGAGCAAAGAACCGACAACAGATTCTTCTGGTGGGTCCATCTTTGTTTGGGTGGGACCTCATATACAGCATTCCAAGAAATCTTCTCATGAATTGTGTAAAAGGTTTATCTCCTACAAAACACATACCACCTCTCTATGGGAAAACTAATAGATGTGTACTACCTGGGGGTCCAATTTCATTGTAGTCCCAAAATTTAGCAGTAACGAGCATGTGCAATCGCTGCTCTATTGCCGTGGAGGACACACATGCTCACTATTGATCCATTCACACTGGAGACTTTAGGACCTCTGTTCTTGGGATCAGTAGGGTTTGCAGCAGATGGACCCCCAGGGATCATACATTTAGCCTGTAGATGGGATTTATGGGACAACCACTGTTACAAACCAGGCATCAAGCATCCAGCCAGGTGGGCTGGAGGGGCATGTGTCCGGGTGTCACCAGCTAACCACTCTGCATTATCCAGGGGGGGGGTTTTGATAAAGTGAGAAAATATTCAATTTGCTTTTTTGAAGAGCAGCAGGTGGATTTCTTACTGGTTTAACCAGTTTATTGCAGCCGCTGGATGTGAGGATACGTCCTCCTGTGTCACCGAGAGGAGACCCAGAAACGATTCCCCGTGGAGCCCCGAGGACATGAGGCCACATTCGGTGCTTGCGGTCTAGGCCCCCATGCTTGGCTTGTGCTTTAAATCAATCTCTTGCTGTCTCACAATATAAATGAGGAAAGAAAAAATGGGGCTGAGCCGTCTTCAGAGAGTTTTCAGTAATGGAAGCTTTGCGGAGGAACGGAACGGCTCGATACATTTTGTAGTGGGCAGCTCTGATCACGTTGACGTCAGTAGGAGCCGAGCTGTAGCCCCTCCAGTGTAACCCACCCCCCGCGCTGATCGGGCTCTGCCGGAGCTGATTACAGCTGATCGGAGGTAGTCCCAGGTGTCAGACCCCACCAGTCTCCTATTGACGACCTGTACTAAGCATAGGCAATCCATGCATAAATAACGAACAATCCCTTTAAGTGCCTTCCTATTAAGGGTGACTGTGCAATATGTTGGCGCTATAGAAGGTAATAACGTCTGTTTCATTAGTGCAGGATGATATTGTTATAACTGACCACTCTTATTCCTTCTTCACCAGGAACCAGTCTCTGCACTTGCACCTGAAGCACTACGGGGTGAATTGTGATGACTGGCTGCTGCGCCTTATGTGCGGGGGAGTCGAGATCAGGACCATTTATGCTGCTCACAAGCAGGCCAAGGCTTGCATCATTTCCCGGCTCAGCTGCGAACGAGCGGGGACCAGGTTTAATGTGCGCGGCACAAATGACAACGGCCAAGTGGCAAATTTTGTTGAAACTGAGCAGGTGAGTCGGATCCTGTGTACACGTATCTGTGCGGTATAGATGCAGCAGAGCTCCGTTTGTAAACCACTGTTATAGCTCCATTCTTCTGCACTGTATTATGGCAACTCTTATAATCTGCAGCCCGACTGTCGTATCACCCGTCCACTAGAAGACAACAATGGGCCGTGTTCTATCATCATGCCATATTCTGGAGATAAATCCAGAAGTAAGAGCATCTCCTGTAATACTGTCCATATGGCAGCACATGGGGACCTCTGCGCACATAACCATAAAACCTTAATCCTCCATTGTTGGTGAATCACAGCAGATATATGCAAACTAACTGTAAGAGCGCTAAGATATATGCAAACATTAAATATGATTTATTTCACTGCTATATTTAGGCCTAAGCCACACTGCGAGAAAAACGGTGCGAGTGCAGTGCGATAAAACATCGCATTCCACTCGGACCAATATTAGCCTGTGTGCCAGCACCCATGAGCGATTATTTTCTCAGCCCTAATCTGACCGAGAAAACAATCACAGCATGCTGCGGGTGTAATGCGAGACTCTCTCACACCCATTCAAGTGAATGGGGCGAGAGAAAAATCGCACTGCACTCACGGTACACCTGTGTTCTGCGAGTGCAGAGCGAGAATCGCAATAGCTGGCTATGGAGGAGAGGGGGAGATAAATCCCTCCACAGCACCGGCCCGCCCTTCCTGAGTGGCGGCCCGCCCTTCCTGAGTGGCGGCCCGCCCTTCCTGAGTGGCGGCCCGCCCTTCCTGAGTGGCGGCCCGCCCTTCCTGAGTGGCGGCCCGCCCTTCCTGAGTGGCGGCCCGCCCTTCCTGAGTGGCGGCCCGCCCTTCCTGAGTGGCGGCCCGCCCTTCCTGAGTGGCGGCCCGCCCTTCCTGAGTGGCGGCCCGCCCTTCCTGAGTGGCGGCCCGCCCTTCCTGAGTGGCGGCCCGCCCTTCCTGAGTGGCGGCCCGCCCTTCCTGAGTGGCGGCCCGCCCTTCCTGAGTGGCGGCCCGCCCTTCCTGAGTGGCGGCCCGCCCTTCCTGAGTGGCGGCCCGCCCTTCCTGAGTGGCGGCCCGCCCTTCCTGAGTGGCGGCCCGCCCTTCCTGAGTGGCGGCCCGCCCTTCCTGAGTGGCGGCCCGCCCTTCCTGAGTGGCGGCCCGCCCTTCCTGAGTGGCGGCCCGCCCTTCCTGAGTGGCGGCCCGCCCTTCCTGAGTGGCGGCCCGCCCTTCCTGAGTGGCGGCCCGCCCTTCCTGAGTGGCGGCCCGCCCTTCCTGAGTGGCGGCCCGCCCTTCCTGAGTGGCGGCCCGCCCTTCCTGAGTGGCGGCCCGCCCTTCCTGAGTGGCGGCCCGCCCTTCCTGAGTGGCGGCCCGCCCTTCCTGAGTGGCGGCCCGCCCTTCCTGAGTGGCGGCCCGCCCTTCCTGAGTGGCGGCCCGCCCTTCCTGAGTGGCGGCCCGCCCTTCCTGAGTGGCGGCCCGCCCTTCCTGAGTGGCGGCCCGCCCTTCCTGAGTGGCGGCCCGCCCTTCCTGAGTGGCGGCCCGCCCTTCCTGAGTGGCGGCCCGCCCTTCCTGAGTGGCGGCCCGCCCTTCCTGAGTGGCGGCCCGCCCTTCCTGAGTGGCGGCCCGCCCTTCCTGAGTGGCGGCCCGCCCTTCCTGAGTGGCGGCCCGCCCTTCCTGAGTGGCGGCCCGCCCTTCCTGAGTGGCGGCCCGCCCTTCCTGAGTGGCGGCCCGCCCTTCCTGAGTGGCGGCCCGCCCTTCCTGAGTGGCGGCCCGCCCTTCCTGAGTGGCGGCCCGGCCTTCCTGAGTGGCGGCCCGGCCTTCCTGAGTGGCGGCCCGGCCTTCGCACAGACACTCGGCTCTTGCTGTGCTGCCAGTGAGAGCCGAGTGTCATGCGAGGATCGCACTAGTGCCCCGTGTGGCCCCGGCCTTACTCTAATGTACATAACTGCTTTTGGTTTGATAGAAGAGCTCAGCACTCAGAGGTATGCAATGAAATAGTAAGAGTTTTAATCCAGTTACAATTTGTAACGTTTCTGTCCAAAATCCCAGACCTTCATCAGAAAGTAACAGGCAACGAAGTGGAAAGGAAAAGCGACCGTAGGCCCATGTGCAGAGGTGTTTAGATTGAGCTCAGCTGCCACCATTATAGTTGCTGTTCTTTCCATATGTAACATTTCTCACCATTAAGTTTAACGATTTTCTCTCAAAATAAGAAATATCCTAAACACTTTTAGGCTATTTGCCCACGTTGCTTCTTTTCTCCACGCAGGAAAAATGCAAGAGAAAAAAACACGCATTGTTTTTATTGCATTTTTTTCATAAACGTTTTTTTCAGTCTTCTTTGTTTTTTGTTTTTTTTTTTTTAACTCATGGCAATCGCGGGAGTTCTTGCGCTGTACCCCCACGATCACCGCCGGGTCTCCAGCTGATGTTACAGTCAGGACCCGGCTCTCACTGCCCAGAGTAGTGCTCGCGCCCTTCCAGGAAGTTTAACCCCCTAAATGGTGATCGCAGGAGGCACAGAGAGGAATCACTTACCTCTCCTTGGCGATCAGGTCTCTGTAATATCACAAGGACTGATTTGCTGCCATAGTAACCCTGGGTCATCACCATGACAACCCTGGGT